>NW_023270503.1:19312360-19432072 GCF_011800145.1 Mirounga leonina | reverse complement strand
AGGGAGGGAGGAAGGGAGGGAGGGAGGAAGGGAGGAAGGAAGGAAGGAAGGAAGGAGGGAAGGAGGGAGGGAGGGAGGGAGGGAGGGAGGGAAGGAAGGAAGGAAGGAAGACCATTGGGCCTTATCTCTCTTACCAGTTAGGTTCTAGTCAGGTAAACAGAAAACATTCATTATTTTAAGAACTATAAATTAGGGGCTCCTGGGTGGCTCAGTTGTTAAGCGTCTGCCTTCTGCTCGGGTCATGATCCCAGGGTCCTGGGATCGAGCCCCACATCAGGCTCCCTGCTCAGCAGGAAGCCTGCTTCTCCCTCTCCCACTCCCCCTGCTTGTGTTCCCTCTCTCGCTGTGTCTCTCTCTGTCAAATAAATAAATAAAATCTTTAAAAAACAAAAAAGAACTATAAATTAGTTTTGAAATTGGTTAGCCATGTGGTGGAAGACAAAATAGGCAAAAAGTAATTGCTGTATTACTACAGAGTTACTTATGGTAAGAAGCCAGTTCTATTCCTAGGGCTGTGGAAGCCAGAACAGTAGGGTTCTTTCAAGTTCCAGGTTTGGAAGAGTGGTCCTGGATAGCTGGGGCTTAGATCCTGAGGACAGGTCACTGTACAGTTGATACTGGTATCTCTGAGGGGCATAATAACAATGGTTCTGGGAATATGGATGAACACTGGAAACTAAAATCAACTGCCAGTGCTATGGTGAAAAAGTATTGCTGGGGTGACATTGATAAGAAGGGTAAGCAAATAGAAAGGATTATGTCTTTCTAATCCTTCAGTTTCCACTCTCCCTCCTTTTACCTCATATTGGCATAGTTTAACTGGGATCCAGCTTATAAAGCAGAAATGTGGTTTGAATATCCTCAGCTCAAGCTGAGAAATGACAGCTTACTAACCAGTACAAGGCAGAAGCAGAGTGAGCATAAGAGGACTTGTATGAGGCAGATGCAATTGTAGATAATTTGCAAAAAGTAGAGATTTTTTTTTCTCTATACATAAAGATAGGATCAGTAGATAACCAAGAGTCTTGAGTGTATTTGATTTATATATGGAAAAATACTACTCAGGTTGCTACATGAACATCATGTTGGAAAATGTTAAAAGGAAAAGCAAGGGAATTTAGTTTAGAGGCAATTTAAGTAATCCAGGGTGAAAATGCGGATGGCTTCAACCTCAGAGTTAGCAGTAGAGATGAAGAAGAGTGGATAGCTTCAGACTTACATCCCAGAAGTTGCTGTGAAGTTAGATTGAGAGGGTGAAGGAAGGGCATGAAGCAAGGATGGCTCCTTGATTTTTAGTCAAGCAATTAGTTGGATGGAGATGACAAATAGAATTGTGTGATTCTCCAGTTAGATCCAGCTTCTTGAGTGCAAAATAATATTCACGATTCATTATGCAGCAATAGCTTTGTGTTCCTCAGTTCAATAAATAACAATCATTCAAATAATTGTTCAGGTTAAAAACTTAGGAATCAGCTCTTTCCTTTCTCCCCTCCACACCTAAATGGGTCTTACCATAGTTTTATCACAGATCAGAGAGAGCTCCTTCCTGCTTCCATTGGTGTACTTCCAGAGCAGCCAGAGTAAGAGTTGAGTTTACACTAATGAGACAGTATTATTCTGTAAGGATCAAAACTCTATAAAAGCTTTCTATTATACTTAAAATAAAAATGGAACTCCTTGCTGCTTTTAAAGCCATATCCTATATACCTTCTGCCTATCCCTCTAAAGTCATCCTCTTCCAGCCCTCCTTGCCCATTTAATTGTAGCTTCTCTGGTTTTCAAGAAGTTTCTTTAACACTATGAGATCAGTCCAGCCTCGAGACCTTCACTTTTGCCATTCCATCTGCCTATAATACATTGCCCCTGAAATCTATTGACTTGCTCACTTCATTCAAATCTCTATAGAACTGATAACTTCTCAAAGATATGCCATCTGATTTTTTTATATAAAATAGTCTCTTTCCACATAATGCTATCTCCTTGATCTACTTTAATACTCTCTATAGTCTTTATTATTATTTGAAATTTTCATTATTTATTTGCTTTCTTCTTAAAGATCAATGCCCCCTTGGGGCTCCTGGGTGGCTCAGTCAGTTGAGTGTCTGACTCTTGGTCTCCACTCAGGTCTTGATCCAGGGTCATGAGTTCAAGCTCCACGCTGGGCATGGAGCCTACTAAAAAAAAAAAAAAAAAGAAGAAAAGAAAAGGAAAGAAAGAAAAAGAAAGAAAGAAAGAAAAAAAGATAAATGCCCCAGTGGAATGTAACACTCTAAGTCAGGAAGTCAGGGAAGGGCTCTTTCACTCCTATAACCCCAGTGGCTACAGGTTACCAGCACATGGGACACATTCAAGAAAATTTTTTACATAGATTTATTCGAGTAGATGTTCTTTTCATTACATGATTCAGATTCTTGCTAGTGACAGAGCTGGAATAAAATATAAGTTTTTCTCATTTCTTTTAATTATATTCCATTGGCAGATTATCACAATTTGTAATCATACTTGTAATTATTCTCTGTGTGATGTTTTTGAAATCCACAAGCAAAAGGAACCTGCCTATTTTGTTCACTGATGTATCCTCCTTAATTTCCACTATTCCTGAAATACAGTATATGCTTAATAAATATTTATTGAATACATGAATAAATAAATTCAATAATATATACATGAAAAATTGATATTTCTCAATTTGTAGGGAAACAGGAAAACTGAATTAGAATGAGTTCTCTAAACCCCTGTCCACAGGTGGCCCTGCTTCTCCTCAAGCTAGCTATGAATATACTGCCCTCTCATGGTCCACTTCAGATTAGATTAGAAAAGGCACACTGTATCCATTCCATTATTATGTAAATTTGATTCTAAAGGGATCTCTACTCAAAGATACCTATGTAACCAAAATTTACCAATAGGGGCTTTTTAGACTTGTGGATGAAATTCCCATTGCAATGTACCAGGTAATAAGGCTGTACATGACAATACAATTGTAACTAAACCTATTGTGTATATCTTTCAGCCTGCATGATTTTTAAAATGCTTTCAGGATTAAAAATAAAAGGACCTTGACTGCAGAGTTTCAATATTAAAGATGGTCCGAATAATACAATAAATCCCTAGGCACCTGGTTATCAGCACAACTCCCTGCTTGTTTGAAATATCTTTGTTTGCTTTTCACACTAACACCAATCTAACTGGGAACAATCAAATAATCAATTCTACAAAGGTGACTTTTTAAAGAACACGAATATATGTGAGCCCTGGGAGTGGAGGTAGAGATGTGGGGGGAAAGAAAAACTTGAAGCTTTTGTGCATTCTGAGTACGATGCTCTTTATCCAGGGGGAAAGGTAGTGTTTTAGTTCTACTCTTCCATTTCTCAGTTCAATAATGTGACCTGCATTAATGGTGGTCTCAGAAGGGAAAGATGAGAGAAAACAATGGTAGAAGGAGCCAATTTAGGAATAAAATATAATTTGCATTTGTATAACACTGTTTTTTCCCCCTAAGTAACCAAGCACTTGCCTAACACAAATTATTCTCTTGAAAAAGGTCATTTTGTCTTTGGCATCACTGGTGTCTTCTGAATTCTTCTGTCTCAAAAATGGCTTACTCCTTCATGCATTAAGCCTCCTGCAAATTCTTCCTTTCCTCTCCCCTCACCATAAATCTAGTCTAGGATAGATAAGCTAATTATAGAAATTCTGAGTTTGAAGAGATCCTTAAGGGTCTTTTGGTCCAAAAACTTGCAGGCCGACTCCCTCTTAATTTCTAAGTAAAAATAAATGGCAGAAACTCTATAAAAGACTTAGTTGTGTAACCCATTAAATATGTTAGATTCCTAAGTTATAACCCAGACACTCTTACTATAGGGAATATGGAAATTCTGAGGCTTGGGTCAGAAATGCATTTTCAGCAAGCATTCCAGGTGATGGATATTCCAGGTGATGGATATTCCAGGCTTTCCATTTTATTTATTAGCTGTTTTCATATTATTAAACACAGTGTTTTAAACATTCAAAAAGTCAAGAAATAATTAGAAAGAAATGTTAGCTTATGCAATATTCAGATTAAGCACAAGTAATTTTTTTTTGCCATATGAGACAGATACATTTTAAAGAAAATATTACAAGTATATTTAAAACCTCATGACCAGTTTTTGATGTTTTTTTTCCCCTCTCTAGAATGAACTGCTCCCCTGAAGTCCTTGTATATATTTTTGTAAAGATTTATTTATTTACTTTAGAGAGAGTGCATGCACATGAACGGGGGAAGGGGCTGAGAGTGAGGGAGAGAGAGAATCTCAAGCGGACTCCTCACTGAGCGCACAGCCTGACACAGGGCTTAATCCCAGGACCCTGAGATCTTGACCTGAGCCAAAATCAAGAGTCAGCCACTTAACCAACTGAGCCACTCAGGCGCCCCAGTCCTTGTATATTTTATATTTGATTATTTCATTGTGAATATTTTATTCAAGTGTAACATCATAAATTTTCAGAAATCATGAGTGTAGACCTTGATGAACTTCACAAAATGATCTACTTTGTAACCAGTACCCAGGTGAGGAAATAGAACATTACCAGCATCTCCATAAGGCCCTCTCCTGGGGTACAGCTCCCCTGGTGTCCCAAGTGACACCTTGGAGTGTTTACTCCTAAGCCCTTCATGGAAGGGTTTTAAAAATTTCCCGTTTGTTTGTTTGTTTCCCCACTATAATAAGATTCACAAAAGGTCTAGTCTGCTTTTCAGACATATTCTACTTGGCTTCTTATTGTTTTCACCATTGTATGTTTAATATGTGTCTAGAGATTCGGAGGAAAAACCAATGTGTGGTGATCTCATTTGTTTCTATCATTCTATTAGCCTGGGATTTGTTCCCCTCAAATCCTGCCTCAGGCCCTTTACAATGTCATTACAGATTCTTTGTGTGCATATCTAACTTTATTTTTGAGAAGCTTTAGGTTTATAGAAAAATTGAAAGGAAAGAACAAAGAGTTCCCATATAAGCTTCCCCGTCCCAGTTTCCCCTATTATTAACATCTTGCATTAGAGTGATGCATGTGCTACCATTGATGAGTCAGAAATTACAACTTATTAACTAAAGTCCATAGCTTACATTAGGGTTCACTCTTTGTGTTGAACATTCATTTTCACTGCCCTAAAAATCTTCTGTGTCCCACCTCTTCAGCCCTCCCTCACCCTAAACCCCTGGCAATCACTGATCTTTTTACCATATCTCTAGTTTTGCTTTTTCCAGAATTTCATATAGTTGGAATCATACAGTATGTAGGCTTTACAGATTGACTTCTTTCACTTAGTACTATGTATTTAAATTTCCTCCATGTATTTTTAGTAGTTTAATAGCTCCTTTCTTTTTTTTGCTAAATAATGTTACACTGTATGGATATACTTTATTCATTCACCTATTGAAAGCCATCTTGGTTGCTTCAGAGTTTTTACAACTATGAATAAAGCTGCCATTAACATTTATGTGCGGGTTTTTGTGTGGATATAAATTTTCAGTTCAACTGGGTAAATACCAAGGAGTGCTGTTGTTAGATCACATGGTGTAAGTATATTTCATTTTGTAAGAAATTGCCAGTTTTTGAAAGTGGCTGTACATCATTTTGCATTATCATTAGCAATGAATGAAACTTACTGTTGATCCATATTCATACCAACATTTGGTGTTGTCAGTGTTTTAAAGTTTGGCCATTCTAATAGGTGTAGTGGTGACATAATGTTTTATAATGATTTATAATTCTCTAGTATCATATATTGTGGAGCATCTTTTCATATGCTTATTTGCTGTCTGTATATCTTCTTTGGTGAGTTATCTGTCTAGATTCTGTGTCCATTTTTAAAAATTTGTTGAACTTTAAGACTTCTTTGTGTATTGTGGATAACAGTCCTTTATCAGATGTCTTTTGCAAATATTTCTCCCAGTTTGCGACTTGTCATTCTCTTGACATTTTCTTTCACAGAGCAGAAGTTTTAAATTTAATGAAGCTGGAATTATGAATTTTTTCTTTCATGGATCATGAGTTTGTTGCTCTATCTAAAAATTCATTGCTGAACCCATCACCTAGATTATCTCCTATGTTATGTTCTACGATTTGGATAGTTTAGTATTTTCCATTTCTATCTATGATTCATTTTGAGTTATTTCTTGTGAAAGATGTAAGGTCTGTGTCTAGTTTCGTTTTGTTTTGTTTGTTTGTTTGTTTTGCATATGGATATTTTATTATTCCAGCATCATTTGTTGTAAGATTATCCTTTCTTAAATATATTACCTTTGCTCCTTTGTCAAAGATCAATTGACTACATTTGTGTGGGTATTTCTGGGCTCTCTATTCTGTTCCTTTGATCTATTTGCCTGTCTTTTCACCAGTGCTATGTTGTCTTGATTACTGTAGCTTTAGGTCAGGTAGTGTCAGTCCTCCGACTTTGTTCTTCCTTTTTGATATTTGTTGGCTATTCTGGGTCTTTTGGCTTCCCACATAAATTTCAGAATCAAAATAACTTGCTGGGATTTTGATTAGGATTGCATTGAATCTATAGGTCAAGTTGGAAAGAACTGACATCTTTACAATATTGAGTCGTCCTAGCCATTGATCATGGAATATCTCTCTATTCATTTAAATCTTCTCTGATTTCTTTCATCAGATTTTCTTTAAATTTAAATAGTAACCAACTCTTTTAGATGTTCTTAGCAGGATTATTAGTGTATTGGCTTCTGTTATAGCTGGAAGTGGGTTATTGTCCCAGACTATACTTAAGGTCTCTAAAGCTTGAGATCCATTGTAATGCAGAAATAAATTAGAATTTAATATAAAGAACCACATTTCAGGGGTGACGAGTTTAAGTCAAGTGTAGAACATAAAATCAAATGCTCTGGAGTTTCACGACATGGGCTCAAATCCTTGATCTAATATTTGCTGTAAATCTCAGACCAGTTATTTGATGTCTGTGAGCATCAGTTCCCTAATGTATACCCAAGGATATAAACATTATCAATTCAATATTGTTTGCTAGGATTAAATGGCGGAGTACATTTAAATTGCTTAATGAATGATAGGTGGTACTCAAAATATTGTTTTTACATGTATTTCATCATTGATTATGGATTTAAGTAAATCAAGCATTTGGATAACTCAAGCATTTTGTCATCGATTGTGGATTTTGATAAAGCAAGCATAAATAAGCAAATAAGTATTTTTTCAGCAGCACATCTTTGCCAAGGAGATCTGATACTATGCCAGGGATGCAGAAATTTTTCTGCTCAGTAACTAAAATGAGCCCTGAAGAGATGTCATGGATACTCTACAAATACCACAATCAAACATTTACTCATTTCAGGATATCCACTACTCCCAAACTATTTATTTTCTGGTCTTCAAGAATTTAGGTAATATGTCTACTTTTAACCAAGTTATATAATAATCTGTGACTTTGCACATGTACTGTTTTCAGTGCTAATAAATATATTTTGTATTAGAAATATCTCTGGATGCCAGCCCACTCTGGCATTTCTACTCTCTCATCACTCTACCATCATGTTTTACCTTTTAGTTTTCTAACAGTCTGACTCTTACGTCTTCTCCCATTACAGGGTATTCTTTTCACAGTTGCTAAACATTTACATTTATATAAAACATAAAAATAAACATTTTACTCATCACCTACAACTATTTAATTGTCTCCTAAAATGTCTGTCAATCTTAGTTCTCACATATCCTGCATCAAAATTATCTAGAGTCAATCTCAGAGTAATACCTTTTAGTTCCAGCCCCGTCCAGTGACCAATTCATCCTAATTTTATTTATTTATTTATTTTAAAAAAAGATTTTATTTATTTATTTGAGAGAGAGAGAATGAGAGAGAACACATGAGAGGGGGGAGGGTCAGAGGGAGAAGCAGACTCCCCGCCGAGCAGGGAGCCTGATGCGGGACTCCATCCAGGGACTCCAGGATCATGACCTGAGCCGAAGGCAGTTGCTTAACCAACTGAGCCACCCAGGCGCCCAATTCATCCTAATTTTAACACTTACTCTCACATCCCAGGAAATCCGTTATTGCATAATTTGTCACCCTAGATATACTGAATCAGACTCTCTGGTGGTAAATCCAGAAAGCTTTGTTTTTGAACATGCTCCTCTAGTGATTGCTACTCACAAAAAAATGTTGGTGAGCCACTGGCCTAAAAAAAAATATAACTCAATTTTTTTTTGCATCATATAATGTAATTTTGGGCATAAGTTTATTACAATTTCTTTGTTAGTATTTCCTCACACACACAAAAAATGTGACCTCCTTGACATTAAAGACATGTTATTTATTTTTTAATCCACAATGACTAAAAGATAGTTGAATCTCATTTTCAAAAATAAATATATGAATACAGTATGTACTTTGATTCTTCTATAAGGGTAATTTTCTATGTTTCCTTTCAAGCTTTGTAAAATGAATGGATTGTGAGGATGACTGAAATTCAATATTAAATAATTTAAAAGTTATTTTATTGATTCCACATTTCCACCAGTTATGTTGTTAATCTGTTAATCTGTTATTTATAATGAGTGTCCATGTAACAAAATGTCTTTACCCATTTTCCGGTCTGAGACCTATTTGAGTCTCTGTTGAATGAATCAACACACAAAAATTGTGACTACCATGCTAGTAATATGTGCATACACTACTTGAAAAGCAGAATAGTCTTCAAAGACATTTAGAAGAGAATGTATTTTCATTTAAGTGAAACAGGATATTCTTTTTTGAAATATTAAGACATTGTTCTTCTTTAGAAGATCATAATGGTTTAACAGTTGAACATGATTTCTGAGTTATTTTGGTAGCAAATGTGAATTTGTAATATCACAAGTGATCAAAGTCATTTTTTTTTTTGTACATATGAGCATGGAAATACTAAATGAATTCAAAAGAGTTTCTTTCTTTTGGTTAAATACTATGAAAAATGTGTGTGTGCATGTGTGTGTGTGTGTGTATATACATATATACATATGTATATATATAATAAATCTCAAACCCAGTGTTTCTTTTCAAGCATTATTTTGGCTTAAAATCCCAGAAATTTTGATTTGGATGGGTCATATGTTTAGGAAATGGCTAAAAATATCTTAACCCCCATGGCAAGTCCTTAATGGATATTTACTTTAAGATTTTTCTTTTACAATGGAAAAACGTTCCATGCTCATGGGTTGGAAGAACAAATATTGTGAAGATGTCAGTGCTACCTAGAGCAATCTACACAGTCAATGCAATCCCCATCAAAATACCATCCACTTTTTTCAAAGAAATGGAACAAATCATCCTAAAATTTGTATGGAACCCGAAAAGACCCCGCATAGCCAGAGGAATGGTGAAAAAGAAAAGCAAAGCTGGCGGCATCACAATTCCGGACTTCCAGCTCTATTACAAAGCTGTCATCATCAAGACAGCATGGTACTGGCACAAAAACAGACACATAGATCAATGGAACAGAATAGAGAGCCCAGAAATGGACCCTCAACTCTATGGTCAACTCATCTTTGACAAAGCAGGAAAGAATGTCCAATGGAACAAAGACAGTCTCTTCAACAAATGGTGTTGGGAAAATTGGATAGCCACATGCAGAAGAATGAACCTGGACCATTTCCTTACACCACACACAAAAATAGACTCCAAATGGTTGAAAGACCTCAATGTGAGACAGGAGTCCATCCAAATCCTAAAGGAGAACACAGGCAGCAACCTCTTTGACCTCAGCCGAAGCAACTTCTTCCTAGAAACATCGCCAAAGGCAAGGGAAGCAAGGGCAAAAATGAACTATTGGGACTTCATCAAGATAAAAAGCTTTTGCAAAGCAAAGGAAACAGTCAACAAAACCAAAAGACAAGCGACAGAATGGGAGAAGATATTTGCAAATGACATATCAGATAAAGGGCTAGTATCCAAAATCTATAAAAAACTCATCAAACTCAACACCCGAAGAACAAAGAATCCAATCAAGAAATGGGCAGAAGACATGAACAGACATTTTTCCAAAGAAGACATCCAAATGGGCAACAGACACATGAAAAAGTGCTCAATATCGCTTGGCATCAAGGAAATCCAAATCAAAACCTCAATGAGATAACCACCTCACACCAGTCAGAATGGCTAAAATGAACAAGTCAGGAAACGACAGATGTTGGCGGGGATGCGCAGAAAGGGGAACCCTCCTACACTGTTGGTGGGAATGCAAGCTGGTGCAGCCACTCTGGAAAACAGTATGGAGGTTCCTGAAAAAGTTGAAAATAGAGCTACCATACGATCCAGCAATTGCACTACTGGGTATTTACCCCAAAGATACAAAAGTAGGGATCCGAAGGGATACGTGCACCCCGATGTTTATAGCAGCAATGTCCACAATAGCCAAACTGTGGAAAGAGCCAAGATGTCCATCAACAGATGAATGGATAAAGAAGAAGTGGTATATATATATAATGGAATATTATGCAGCCATCAAAAGGAATGAGATCTTGCCATTTGTAATGACGTGGATGGAACTGGAGGGTGTTATGCTGAGTGAAATAAATCAAACAGAGAAAGACATGTATCATATGACCTCACTGATATGAGGAATTCTTAATCTCAGGAAACAAACTGAGGGTTGCTGGAGTGGGGGGTAGGGTGGGAGGGATGGGGTGGCTGGGTGATAGACACTGGGGAAGGTATGTGCTCTGGTAAGTGCTGTGAATTGTGCAAGACTGTTGAATCTCAGATCTGTACCTCTGAAACAAATGCAATATTTGTTAAGAAAAAAAAAAAGAAGAAGATAGCAGGAGGGGAAGAATGAAGGGGGGGAATCGGAGGGGGAGACAAACCATGAGAGAGGATGGATTCTGAAAAACAAACTGAGGGTTCTAGAGGGGAGGGGAGTGGGAGGATGGGTTAGCCTGGTGATGGGTATTAAAGAGGGCATGTTCTGCATGGAGCACTGGGTGTTATGCACAAACAATGAATCATGGAACACTACATCTAAAACTAATGATGTAATGTATGGTGATTAACATAACAATAAAAAAATTAAAAAAAAATATTTTTCTCTTACGACAGTTGCTCATAAGCTATGTATTGGTCTTGCAAAAATAATTTGAGGATTTGGGAACCAAAAGCAGTGATTAAGTCAAATCTTATTCAGCAATGTCTTCATGGTATTTCAGATAGTAGTCATTTTCATATAACACGTAAGTGCCTCCATTCACAGTGGCTCTAAATAATATGAATGAATAAACACTGAGTGGGTTGCCAAAGTACAAATAGCCAAATTTAAGTTGAATAATTCAGCTGAATAATTTAACAAGCATTCACTGTGTGTGAGTTTTTCTTTCTTTTTCCTATTTTGTTTTTGTTGTTATTGTTGTTTGTTTTTTTAGAGAGAGAGAGCAGGGGAGAGGCAGGGAGACGGGCAGAGGGAAAGAGCACTCTATTTCATGATACTGATAACATGACGTGAGCTAAAATCAAGAGTCTGATGCCTAACCAACTGAGCCACCCAGGCACCCCTTTCTTATTTTGTTTTGAGCTTAGGAATACAATAACTATAGCATGGAACCTGTTGTGAGAGCTAATAGGAGAGAGATACTCCCAAACATGAAACCCGTATTTCTCCAGGATAACAATAAAAGTAAACACTTCTTTTCTTGGTTCTGCTTCACTGTTAAAACCCTACTTTCTCCTAATACCTAGATCTAACATGATTATATAATGTACCACCCACACGGGAATGCGCTGATAGTTAGACCTACTGGGGACACACACACACACACACACACACACATATGCTCAAGAAACATTTATTTATGGCATAAAATTGACATTATTATATTGGTATATTTTTAAGAATTCTATTAAAAAATTTTCAAAAATAAAATTTTTCCTGGGGCGCCTGGGTGGCTCAGTCGTTAAGCGCCTGCCTTCGGCTCAGGTCATGATCCCAGGGTCCTGGGATCGAGCCCCGTATCGGGCTCCCAGCTCTGCGGGAAGCCTGCTTCTCCCTCTCCCCCTGCTTGTGTTCCCTCTCTCGCTGTGTCTCTCTCTGTCAAATAAATAAAATCTTTAAAAAAAAAAAATTTTTTTTTCCTAAAAATTAAATAGTTCTATATATTTCATACTCTGTTGATTATCTAAATTGCATATGTCTATATATTAAAGATTCTATCAATTATCTAGATATTAACATAACACAAGCTGGAAAGTTATTTTGCTATCAGCATACTTAAATTCGTTCCTTAACTATATATCTGTCTCTAAAATTGTATGGCTGGATTTCTTTTTTCCTGAAAAGTATTGAATTTTTCTTTCAGTACTATCTTAGAGTTTTTAAAAATTTCTCATAGAATGCATTCTGATTGACTTCAAAGTTGAATTTTTAAAATTTTTAAATTTTTTAAACTGACCCTTCTCTATAAATAGACAAGAATATTTTTATTTCATTATTTATAAGTGCTGAGATACCTTGTAAATTTAGAGTGGATTCTATAAAGCAAAAGATGGTCTCAATCCTAACATTGTGTTTTGAACTACACAAATGCCTCAGCCCAAATATTTTCACATGTACTGTCTTTTGCATCCCTTCCAATATATTTCTTCAATAAGTATTTTTACACAAATAATCTATTAAATAAACTGTCTCTATATCTGATATGTTTGCTCTTTCACAAATATGAAATGCTATGATATATCATAGACCTAGTTCATTTTAAATGAACAATAACTTTATCCAAATAAAAACAGCAGCTCCCTGAAAGAATCAAAAGAATCAAAAATTTATTTCTATAAATATAGCTATTTAAATTTAAACTTTTATACCATTTAATCTCTTTTTCTATTTTCTTTTTATTCAAGTATAATTAACATACAGTGTTATATTAGTTTCAGGTATACAATAGAATTCAACAATTCTATACATTATTCAGTGCTCATCATGGTAAGTGTACTCTTAATCCCCATCACCTGTTTCACCCATCCCTCCTCCCAACTCCCCTCTGGTAGCCATCAGCTTGTTCTCTATATTTAAGAATTTGGCTTTTTTTTGGTCTCTTTTTTTCTTTGTTCATTTGTGTTGTTTCTTAAATTCCACATGTGAATGAATGTATATGGTATTGCCTTTCTTTAACTGATTTATTTCACTTCGTATTATACCCTCTAGATCCATCCATATTGTTGTAAATGGGAAGATTTCATTCTTCTTTATGGCTAATATTCCTTATATATATAAAGGATATATATGTGTGTGTGTGTCTTCTTTATCCATTTATCTATGGATGCACACCTGGGTTGATTCCAAATTTTGGCTATTATAAATAACGCTGCAATAAACATAGGAGTGTATATATCTTTTCAAATTCGTGTTTTCATATTCTTTGGGTAAATACCCAGTAGTGAAATTACCGAATCATACAAGCCCAGTACATATCCCTTATATTTGTACTGATAAATTTCAATTTATTGCTCTGATGAAACTTTGTTTTCAGTAATTGGAATTGGCTAAAATTTTCAATAGCTGATTTTTTTAAAGAAATTTCATTTACTGAATACTTTGTGAATGTCTGCTGATCTTGAGCCAAATACTACCAAAACTTAAAAATCGAATTTACAAAAATATCTAAGATCATTTGATTAACAAAGCAGTTATTCAAAGGGTCAGGCTAAAATATGTCAAAAATCTAATTAATTATGTGGGAAAAAGAGAAAACACATTCATATCTGTCATGCTAAGAATTTTTTGGCTTATTTTATTCAATATCATTTCAATGCAAAATTGTGTGGTTCAGCTATTCTAACTCTGTGTGATTATCTATGTATAAATATGCATTTGTGTTTTTAATAAGCACAGATTATACTTCTATTTCAATTGGAAAAATGCTTTAGTTTATTTGAACATTAATGAATTAAGTTTGCACCACAACCTATTCCAATTTATTAATTTAAAAACATTTTTTAACCATGATACTATGCTATACTAAGATTTACATCCATATTATCACTGCAAACACAAAGATTAAAGATTTTATCATATTCACAGTAATGTCTCATGCTTCAGTTTCAAGAAAATAAATTTTCTAGAATTTATTCTGGGTGAAAAAATTGAATTGGATAAAAAAATTGAGCCATTACTGCAATTAACTAATTTTCTATTTGAAGCACCTCTGTAGTTGATAAAAATTGGCATCATTTACCAGTTTAAGAAAAAAATAAATAAGTGAAATTTATTTAGGATAGTTGTTTAATCTAAAGTCATGTCTAAGAGGGTGATATATAAATGTAGTTTTAGCAACTACAAATGTTAAAACGTCTTCTGATACAGTTCTTCAGGTAACTAAGGACATTTGAAGTATGTGCCCATGCTTCTTTTTCTTTTTAATTTTATTTTATTATGTTGTGTTAATCACCATACAGTACATCATTAGTTTTGTTTTTTTTATTATTATGTTATGTTAATCACCATACATTACATCATTAGTTTTTGATGTAGTGTTCCATGATTCATTGTTTGCATATAACACCCAGTGCTCCATTCAATACGTGCCCTCTTTAATACCCATCACCAGCCTAACCCATCCTCCCACCCCCCTCCCCTCTAGAACCCTCAGTTTGTTTTTCAGAGTCCATAGTCTCTCATGGTTTGTCTCCCCCTCCGATTCCCACCCCCTTCATTTTTCCCTTCCTACTATCTTCTTCTTCTTTTTTTAAAGATATAATGTATAATTTGTATCAGAGGTACAGGTCTGTGATTCAACAGTCTTACACAATTCACAGTGCTCAGCATAGCACATACCCTCCCCAATGTCTATCACCCAGTCCCCCCATCCCTCCCACCCCACCCCCCACTCCAGCAACCCTCAGTTTGTTTCCTGAGATTAAGAATACCTCATATCAGTGAGGTCATATGATACGTGTCTTTCTCTGATTGACTTACTTTATTTAGCATAATACCCTCCAGTTCCATCCACGTCGTTGCAAATGGCAAGATCTCATTCCTTTTGATGGCTGCATAATATTCCATTGTATATATATACCACTTCTTCTTTATCCATTCATCTGTCGATGGACATCTTGGCTCTTTCCACAGTTTGGCTATTGTGGACATTGCTGCTATAAACATCGGGGTACACGTACCCTTTCGGATCCCTACTTTTGTACCTTGGGGTAAATACCCAGTAGTGCAATTGCTGGGTCGTACGGTAGCTCTATTTTCAACTTTTTGAGGAACCTCCATACTGTTTTCCAGAGTGGCGCACCAACTTGCATTCCCACCAACAGTGTAGGAGGGTTCCCCTTTCTCCGCATCCCCGCCAACATCTGCCGTTTCCTGACTTGTTCATTTTAGCCATTCTGACTGGTGTGAGCTGGTATCTCATTGAGGTTTTGATTTGGATTTCCCTGATGCCGAGCCATGTTGAGCACTTTTTCATGTGTCTGTTGTGTACCCATGCTTCTTTAGCAGATTTGTTTCTTTCACTTTTCATGGCCTATGATTGATATCGCATGGGCCCCATGGAAAATGGTAAATATTAACAAATATTTTGTACATATTGTGAGTTCATCATTGTATACATTAAATTAAAAATCTGGTACCTAATTTTTTATTAAAGAAGAGACTATAGTATTCAACTGAATTTCTTACAAAATCAAAAATAATTTAAAACTAAAATATGAGTATGAAGTTTACTTTATAAATTTACATTGTAGTGTTATAGATTTGCATCATTGTAAATTTACATTGTAGTGTTATAGATATACATTAGACATGCCAAAACCACACAGCAAAAATGTTCATTAACTAATGTGTCTTACATATGGTCTGCTCAGTCTCTCTTTCCTAGCATATATTTGCTCATGTTTCCCACTAACTCTTAACTGATGGCCTAGTGGCTCCATGCATTTCAGGCCACCATGGCATGTGCCTTGGAACAACTGTCAGTAAACAGGTGGTAAAAGCAGCATTAAATACTTCTTTACCAGCATTCAATATGGAAATGAGTTAGCTTTTCCTAGCCAGGTGTTTCTGAGCACATTTTGCTGTATCAGAGGGTGTCTTGCATACTATCCTTAAAAGAAAGGTGTGAAGTACCTTGTATATGGTTAAAATTATCATTTGTTCTCTTTCAGATTTCACTATATGTGAAATTAAGAACTATTTTCATTGCACATGTATTTCATATGGTAATATATAAGACCATAGCAGAAACTGAAAGTTCAAAGTGGACTTTCACCAATTACATCTCAGTTTATTTTAATGCAATTAATAACAATAGTGCTCAATTTAAAAAAATGAAAAATCCAGAGCACTTGCTAAACTTGATGTCATATGGAACAACAGTGGAACCTGGGACATAGAGTTCTCATATCTTTGATCCACCACCGTATCATTTATTCTCATTTAAGAAGTAGCTCACATAAGTCCCTGTGAATCGTAAATGTGTTTCCTCTGACTTTATGTGATGATTCTCCAGTTTTAGTGCTAGTGCTTCCTGGCCACGTGTTATCTCCTTTTTGTACTAGCATCCGTTCTCTTGCAGCAATTTCTGCTGCTGTCATTCCCTCTCAGTGGTACCTGTGTTGACATTGCTGTAAGCAATCTCCTCTCATTGCCAAGTTTTAGTGAGAAATATATACCTCCCTCCCAATTATGTTAAACTTTATTATTAGACTGGTAAGCGGGCAGACTCACACTGTAAGTTTCCTACAGTGCTTTATATTTTGCCCATTTATTCAGTTCATTATATTGCTCCTATCTTTAATAATTTGATACAGATTCCCTGGAGACATAAATCAAGAGATCATTTGAATGATTCCACTTTCTTATTTGTAACCTGAATTTCCATGTACTTGCTTTGGGATGGATACCTTCTTTTACATGAGCTCTGCCTGGAGATTAAGAGTTAGCCATGTTTTCTGACTTCTTAATTCATAATCCTGGAGAACAGCCATCAACCCAGTGCATCTCATCCTAGATCCTCCAATAAAAGCAAATGATGACTTATGCAAATCAAGTTTTGGGAGGCAGACAAACATACTTAAACAAGATTGAGTTTACACAGGTTACCTGGCTTAAATTGTTGACCTGGAATCATGTACACATAAATAATGGCATTTCAACATAAAATTGTTGTAATTTATGTTTCTGTTTCAATGAGAATATAAAGATTGAGTCAACGAAAGTTACATACATAAGAAAGATTACATTTGATATAGATTATCACAGTTCCTTAAGCAAATAGAAGAAGGAAGGATACTTTAAGTAGGGAGAAACCACGTTTTAATGAATTGACATGTTTTACTTATTTAACATAAAATTGACATTTTGTTATTTATTTAAAAATTAATAGATGTTTCTGGCAGATAGAATGAAGACTTTTTAGCAGGTGGTAATAGGAGTTAAAATACTGTCAAAGACTTTGCCACTTAAGAAATCCGGACTTGGGGTGCCTAGGTGACTCAGTTGGTTAAGCGGCTGCCTTAGGCTCAGGTCATGATCCTGGGGTCCTGGGATTGAACCCCGCGTCCAGCTCCCTGCTCAGCGGAGAGCTGCTTCTCCCTCTGCCTGCCACTCTGCCTACTTGTGCTCTCTATCTCTCTGTCAAATAAATAAATAAAATCTTTAAAAAAAAAGAAATCTGGACTTTATTTGGTTGAAGTAGCAGGCAGACCCAGGTTTGTTAAAAAGGAGAGTAGAATATATACTTAGATCTAAACAGTAATAACTCTTACAGTAGAAAGCAGGTATTCTTACTAGGAAACAATTATTCTAAAAGATAGTCTTATTATTATGGATTTCCACGTGTCTGAAAATTCTGATTAAGGGCCCTGACCACATGTTTTTTTTAAAAGAATGGTCAGTAGGTCAGGAAAACTACATAAGCATCCTTTCAGTATTCAGGCTAAGAAGACCAAGATATTAATCTCTTCTTTGTTGGTTTGAAAGACAGTAAATTGAGTCAGGATGTAGTGTTAGGGAAGGGCGGCAAGATAGCTTTTGGGTAAAAAGAAATGAGACTACTAGGTCAACTCCTACAACAAATCAGGTAATCAAGTGGTCCCAGTTCTATGCAGCAAATGACAGAATTTGCAGTGACAGCCGTCCTGTGAAAGCACTAGGGCTGTAAACAAATAGATGTAATATTTTTTTTTTATCTGAAATACCCATTAATATAATAGCAAAGGAATACAGGGAGCTTATCCTCCCTTGCATCATTAAGAGTTAAGTGGAAGAGAAAAGGGTCCAAGGTCAAGACAGGAACAAATAAACTAACCCTTTGGAAAAAAGAAAGCACCCTGAGAAATGCTTGGATTATTATAAGGAAAGTGACATCCATGGAGAAGAGATTCTTCTGGTGACAGATAATATGTGGGCTTGAGTCAGTTGATTACAGGCTTAACAGAATTGTGACCTTATTTTTTCCCCAGAGACAAACGAATGATAATGATGATAATACAACAAGAATGATAGTAAGAGGGACACCAGGGTGGCTCAGTTGGTTAAGCATCTACCTTCAGCTCAGGTCATGATCCCAGGGTCCTGGGGTCTAGCCCCACAGTGGGCTCCTTGCTCAGTGGGGAGCCTGCTTCTCCCTCTGCCTGTCACTCCCCCTGCTTGTGCTCTCTCTCTCTGACAAATAAATAAATAGAATCTTTAAAAAAAGAATGATAGTAAGAGCATAAGTATATACAGTAGTTAATATGTGCCAGAAACTGATCTAAGTGTTTGATAAGCATTATCCAATTCAATTTTTGTGATAGATAAATACATACATACATAATAGATAGATGATAGATAGATAGATAGATAGGTAGATAGATAGATAGGTAGATGCTAAAATAGATTGCCTACATTAACCAAGTTTTTGGTTAGCTGATTTTTTTTTTTTTTTAAGATTTTATTTATTTATTTGTCAGAGAGAGACAGCGAGAGAGGGAACAGGGGGAGTGGGAGAGGGAGAAGCAGGCTTCCCGTGGAGCAGGGAGCCCGATGTGGGGCTCGATCCCAGGATACTGGGACCATGACCTGAGCTGAAGGCAGACGCTTAACGACTGAGCCACCCAGGCGCCCAAGCTGATTTTTTTTAATTGACTAAATCTAAGTATTTAGCATACTATTAGCCATGATCCTATAGTCTGTTTTTTCTATGCTGATGATCTTCAAACCTAGTCAAATATGTTAAAGTAATGATTAGGCCAGCTGAGACTATAAACTCTCCAGGGAAAATCAAAGCAATGTTTAAATGTGTATTTAATTCCCAAACATATGGGGGCTTCTCTAGAGCCTTTCTGCTGCTTGTTTATAGCTTAATTCTGCTCTGATTGAGTAACTACATTAAATGGTGTCAGGCCTTTGGAATTTGTTGTACCTTGGTTTATGACCTAACATATGGACAATTTTAGGAGTATTGTTTGTGTACTTGAAGCAAGTCTTTCAATTGCTGTTGCCAATTGTGTGTATACGTCCTTTAGATCAAGCTTGTTTTGATCAAATCTCCGTAAGATTTTAGTTTGTTTTATCAAGTGCTGAGAAAGGTATATGAAAAATTTCCCAGATTATCTTGTATTTGTATGGTTTTCCTTTCAGTTCTGTTATGTGTTACATGTTCAGTTTATGTTATTTATATTCTTCGTGAATTCAAACATTTAACATTAGGAAACATTTTTTTTCTTACTTTTTTTTTTTTTTTGGTACCGATACCTACTTTATTACTTAGATACATAGGCTTTCTTTTTTGGCTATTGTTTATGTGATCCAACTTTTCTCCATTATTTTTTGTATCTATTTATTTAAGATATTCTTCAGATATACAGCATATTGTTGTGGTTATAGCTAGTTGTCTCTTTGAACTGGAGTATTTAGTCAGATTGCCTGTCATACTATTGTGATTTCTTTTGTGATTCAATTTACCATCTTACTGTTAGTTTTCAACATGTGTTCTTTGTTTCTGTTTCTCTCCTTTTGCTTTAGTTTAGTGTTTTAGAATATTTTCTTCCTCTCTGATATTGGCTTGTTCATTATACATAATTTTACCGTAGACCCTAAAGATTACAAAAAGATTACAAAACACATTCTTGCCTCAAGGCTTTGAGCACTTGCATTATATTATTTTCCTCTCCCCCACCATTTGCGTGATTACTGTTTATTAAATCAATATAAGCTTGAGAGCAAGATTCAGCTCAAAGCAATTTGTATTCAAAATAATGGATTTTTTTTTCAGTCCACACTTACTAATTCTGCTTGTTATACATACGACAAAGTAGAGTGAAGGATTATGCCCTAGAACAAAGTACTTACAGACACAAAGCAAAGGACCTGATAGTAAGAAGAAGGACATTGTTAGTTTTCCAACAGCCAGTTGTTAAAGTGTACTTATTTGGGGCTTCTTCTGTGTCAGATACTGTACTGGACTTTCAAGATTCAATAGGGAGCAAGAAAGACACATTCCCTGCTTTGTATATTACATTCTAACAAGCAAAGAGATAGAAATCAAGGAGAGGCACATACAGTCTAGTTCAGGTATTATGTTTCATTTGCTTATTCAAAGAAACAAGTAAAGAGATGCAGTAAGGACCAGAAGTATGGGCAATGTGGCTGAGGTAATGTTAGGGTCATCACGGAAAGCATCTCCGTCTATAGAACACTAATCCCCTTATCTCGAGGATGAAACAAAAAGCTAACTAACCAGATAGGCAAAGTGTGGTTCATTTGAAGGAAGAGAGGAGCTATTGCTTGTTTCCCAGTCTACATGATTGATGAAGATGATCATGTCAAACTTGGGTATTGCACAGAGACAATGGCAGAATTCAACACTGAGGAGCCTGGATTCCTGAACAAACACTTGCAGGACAGTTCCCTTTCCATTAGAAAACAAATGTTTTATTTTTTATTTATTTATTTTTTTTAAGATTTTATTTATTTGACAGAGAGAGACACAGCGAGAGAGGGAACACAAGCAGGGGGAGTGGGAGAGGGAGAAGCGGGCTTCCCGCTGAGCAGGGAGCCCGATGCGGGACTCGATCCCCGGACCCTGGGATCATGACCTGAGCCGAAGGCAGATGCTTAATGACTGAGCCACCCAGGCGCCCCAGAAAACAAATGTTTTAGACATTACCTGGGCAGGAAATAAAATGGTCCTATCTTTGGGCTATTGTGTACCTTCAAGTTCATTTGTTAGAACCATTTGCAACACGCTACCTAATACTTATGGGGAAAATAATGATTTTATTCTAAGTACAGGGAAAAGCTTTGGATCCTTCAAGTAATGACATGATATGATCATAATTATGACTTAACAGCAGTCTGACTGAACTATGGAAAATGGACAGAAGGAGATGGGGGTGGAAATAAAAGTATGGCTAAAGGTTGGAAGAATATTCCCAGCAAGAAATGATGATGTTCCAGACTGGCCCGGCATTCTGGAAAAGACAAAATTGTAGTGATTGAGAATAGGTCAGTGGTTACCAGGCGTTATAAGTGGAGGAAGGTTTGACTGCAAAAGATGGCATGAAGAAATTTTCAGGAAATGAGCAAACTGCCTGTATCCTGATTGTGATGGTAACTACATGAATTTATACATGTGCTAAAACTCGACATAAGAAAATTAAACTGTACAAAAAAAAAGTCTATTTTACTGTATGTAAATGTAAACATAACAATGAAAAAGGTGCTTTAAAAACCCCAGAGACCTCAGAACTATTGTCTTTAAGCCATGAAATGTGGTCCACAAGATCCAATTCGTTTGTACAATTCTCATTAATAAATTACTCAACAGTCATAGACTGCCCTCTATGCCCTTGTTTATTTTATAGTAAAATTCTACACAATATTGAATTTAATACCTTTCGAATCACATTTTATTAATTGTATATATACAATTTTTAAAAAGGAATAGAGGAAATAATTTAGGAAGCTAGCTTCAGTATATGGTATATAAACAAATTCATACTATTTAGTAACTATACTGAAAAGTTTCTTAATAGTTTCATGGGAAGTAATTTACAGCCTCAAGCAAGCCTATGTGTTCCTCAGATATGTATTACTTTTTTTGAGATTGTATTATATATCATATTACATTTATATCTTATATATCATATATATCATGCTACATACCTCAATCCATGAGAATGAGAAGTAACAATTCTTTATTGTCTCGCTGTAACTGGTTGGTAATTTATTATTTTTTTTAAAGATTTTCTTTATTTATTTGACACAGAGAGAGAGAGAGCACAAGCAGGGGGAACTACAGGTAGAGGGAGAGGGAGAAGCAGACTCCCTGCTGAGCAGACTGAGCCAGCCAGGCATCCCGGCTGGTTGGTAATTTAAAGATGGTTCTGAATCTGGTGTGTCTGGGAGTGTATATGTGTGGGTTTTGTGTGCAGACACTGAGTGCTGATATAGCAAGGGTCTCAGGCCCCATGCCACAAGACAACAGACAATTTTATTTTCCTGCTTGGCATGCCATAAACATAACAAATACAGATCTATAGACATATCTGTATTGCAAATTATTATTTACAAATCATTCCCAGCTACTAGTTTGTGTCTTCCATGAAAAGAGTACGGTTTTTATATGTTTACTTATCCTCAACACTCCCAGATTATTGATGTATTGTACGCTTTCAATAAAAGTATATTGAACTGAATGGATGAATGAATGGTGAACAGATGAATAGATGAATTGATTAAGTAACTAATTAGTTAAAAGAGTAGTAGTTTTCCCCATTCTCACTTCTTGTTTAAAATGCCAGTAAGCTCAGGCGCCTGGGTGGCTCAGTCGTTAAGCGGCTGCCTTCGGCTCCGGCTGTGATCCCAGAGTCTTGGGATTGAGCCCCACATCGGGCTCCCTGCTCAGCGGGAAGCCTGCTTCTCCCTCTCCCACTCCCCCTGCTGTGTTCCTGCTCTCGCTGTCTCTGTCTCTGTCAAATAAATAAATAAAATCTTTAAAAAAATAAATAAAAATAAAAATAAAAAAATAAAATGCCAGTAAGCTCAAAAAAACACAAAAAGTTAGTAGGCTTAAATTAATCTAGGTATAGTATGGGACATACATATTAGGAAATAAGTAGGTAGGTAGATAGATTGATAAATAGATCCCACTATGTATGTCCTATAAGAATTTAAGAATTTAATTCTTTGTTTAAGAATAAATATTAGTAGGAGCCTTGGGGAAAATATGAATGTATCTGTGTGTGTGTGTGTATACACACACATATATATATAAATATATACATATACATGTGTATATATTTCATATCCATATATATTAATATATATACTTATATAAATGTGACTATATATTCATATTTTTCCCAAAGCTTCAACTGCTATCATTTATTCTAAAATATACTGAGCCTATATAAGTCATCTTCTAGAACACATCAACATCTACAATGAAAATTCTGCTATTAAAGCTACTTAGAGCCCCTTCTCTATTTTTTTCCCATTTTCCAGTCTATTATTTTTTGTAATAAGTAATTTCCTTCCAGGTACAGGTGACTCATTTTATCTGAATCAAAGTGATTTCAAGGTTCAGTCTGGATTTTGCTGATGTGCTGGTTTCAGATATTGAGTCATTCACTTTTTGGCAGAAGAGCCTTGCTCAGTGCCAAGTAATTTAGAAAGCTAGGAGGAACTCCAGTTGGAACTCAGGCAGAGCAGAATCAGGTGCCAAGTTTTCTTTTTCCATCAAACAATAAAGCTGGTAAATGAAAGTGAGTTTTGCAGATCTTTACTAGTAGGAACAAATGCGATTCAAAAGACCCAAACCAAAAGCGTCTCCCAGGCAGTAGGCATAGCACTCACTTTTGTAATTCCAGTCCCCAGCCCGGTGCCGGGATTAAAGGAGGCATACAGTTAGGGTGTGTTGTTCAACTCAGATGGTATGTGCCTCATTAGGATATTTTATTTCTTTTACCTCCATATACAAATCATCATATCAGATGATCTACTTCTTAGTTGAGCTCGATGGCCCTCCTTGCCATTTTCTCTAGAATTTGCTATATCTCTTTAAACTTGTCTTGTTAGTAAGTATTTCTTGCTTAATTGTTAGCAATTGAGTTCTACAAGAGCTGCATAAAGTTGGAAAATAACTAATTCCCAGTACATATTCATCAGTATGATTTTATTTAAAAGCAAATGGATAGCATCAGATCATCATGCTTTCTAGAATCACAGAATTAAATTACAAACCATGATTTAAATTTTGACAACAAACAAGACAAAAAGAAAAAAAAACAAAAGGGAGGGTGAATTGATCCATTATTTCATCTATGATTTTGCAGTCACAGCAAATTGTTTTGGATTGTAATAGAAAGGCTATAGGTAAATTGCATTTTAAACTGGCTCTTGGCATTTTAAAAGAATAGTCTTATTTAATGGTGATGGAGTTCAATCAAGACAGATGTAGAAAACTGTATTTTAGAAGGACTATTAATACAGTCCCTAACTACATCATGGAGGAGAACTGCCTAAGCATCCCCTTTGAATAAAAGTATTCTGAGGCATGTGGCTCTTCACAAATTAAGCATGTTAAGAATAATGTTCGATGCTCAAAAAACAACCACCTTATTGGAAAATTCTCAACACTCTGGGCTATGAGTACCACATTTAGTGGCAGTTCTAACCTGGACTTTGTTTCTACTCGGACTCGATTCCAGAACTGTGCCTCAGAACACAAGGGACAGTTTTAAAGCACACTTAGATGTTAAAAATCTAAGAACAGGATACCTTGCCAAATTGTGCAAAACATCTCTCAGGGAAAAGTATAAAGGTGCAGCCTTCAATTATCACTGGCTCCAGAACGTGTTATGTTCTTTCCTGAGGCACAGGTTTTACATATTCTGGGCTTACCACAGGGCATACCAAGCACCCTCCTTTCAGAACACACAAGCCCTTCCAATGTCTTTTTTTTTTTTTTTTTTAAGAGTTTATTTATTTGAGGGGCGCCTGGGTAGCTGACTCGTTAAGCGTCTGCCTTCGGCTCAGGTCATGATCCCAGAGGCCCAGGGATGGAACCCTGCATCGGGCTCCCTGCTCGGCGGGAAGCCTGCTTCTCCCTTCCCACTCCTGCTGCTTGTGTTCCCTCTCTTGCTGTGTCTCTCTCTGTCAAATAAATAAATTAATTTAATTTAATTATTTAATTTAAAAAGAGTTTATTTATTTGAGAGAGAGAGAGAGAGAGCACCAGCAGGGCAGGTAGCAGAGGGAGAGGGAGAGGGAGAAGCAAACTCCCCGCCGAGCAGGGAGCCCGATGCAGGGTTCCATCCCTGGGCCTCTGGGATCATGACCTGAGCCGAAGGCAGACGCTTAACCAACTGAGCCACCCAGGTGCCCCAGAAGCCCTTCTGATGTCTTGAAGGCCCATTTGACATCAGCCTTGGCCTTGAGCTTTTTCATAGAGAATGCATGCTTCCTGCTCTCAACAGTGTATCCATTTGTGAGGAAATGAACGTTATTGCCTATGGTAGAATTTGAATGGCGTCATGGATCGATTTAGAAGTTTTCTATAGTTACTATGAAATGTGGTGTCAAGAAATGAGGATTGGGTTTATGTAGACAATCAGGGCTTTGGATGGTCCACTTCTAATGGACAAGCAAGCTACTTAACCACTCTGGACTTCTTAACAACCTTCTAAATATGATTTTTGTGATGCTTAAATGAAATCATATAACAAAACCATTTATACCAGTGTGAGAAGTGATGGAGAGGTTGTGGTCTGGAGTCAGACTGCAAGCATTTGGATATGGCCATGTAACAGCTGCCCCATCTAAGGGGGGTTATTTACCTTTTTAGATCTGAGTTTCTGCATCCATAAAATGAAGATGGAAATAACATATAGTTTATAGGATGGTTTAAATGACTACCACATTTAAAGTGTGTGAAGCACACTTAATCATGATACCTAGCACTTAATATGTCCTCAAAATTTTATGATTATTCTTATGACTCTTTTTGTGTGTGGGGGGGTTGTGTATGATCTTGCCTCGTGGGCTTGCTTGTTTACTTCTTATGGGTAGGGGTTCATAAAATAGTGGCAAACAGTGTAAGGTAATGAGGAGAACGCAGGACTTAGCTGGGGGAAAAGGTTAGTGTCCTCTGACTCTTCTTTTCCTAGATAAGTGCTCTGCCTCTAGCATCATCATTATTACCATAATTAGCTTAAAAAGAAGTTACAATATAGGCTTTTCACATGGCATTCATATGGAGATACTCAACCAAATGTTTTTGTTAAGGGTTTTCCAGGACCTCCATTTAACCAGTGTTCAAACTAGCATTTTCAGGAGATGAAGGGCTCTTGGAGTGGATGTTTTGATATATAGAAAATCAATTAATTAGTGGCAATTCTACCTCCATCTGAGTAACGAGCATTCATGTGTGATTCCCTTTCCAAGAAATCATCTCTTCTGGGTTTGCAGAGCACTTCCTATTCTACTTGAGCCAGATGCCAATTGCGTCTATCAAAGAGAGGGCAGCAACCTGTGAAGCTAGGCTGACTGTTTGCCCTTTGGGGCAATGAAGGCTTGAGTCCCTGGATTTTTCAGTTCTAAAAGTGAACAATTTTCAAATCACTGCTTTATTGATCCCAGGTTCATCCCTATTACTTCTGTTTAAAAAAAATTGGTTTAGATTTGTCATGTAGACATAGCTTAAATCTCAGACTACTATGGAAATAAATATCACAGTGGCTAACAATACTATTAGTTGAATAAGCAATTTAATACCTCTCTCAGTTAACTGGCTTCCCTAATCTTGACACAGATATAGGTCTAATATGATGTGCTTCCCTTCTAGTAATGTGAAAGTAGGCAATTTCTTCTGTTAGTGACTTGTCCAGGAATTTTGGCATTATACCCATGTTTAGTGTAATTAACTGAATGTAAAAGAAATCAAATAACTTAGGCTGTATTCATCAGAGTATCAGTGCTTACCATGTGTCAGGAACCTTGTTAAATTCCTTGAAAGCATTAATATAGTCTCCAGAGTCAGAGTGGTGACTTTAAATCCTCATCTGTAAATGCAGGCAACAACAATAATGCTACCAAACTCACAAGGTTGCTATCATGAATAGATAAGATGCAAATACAAAGCACTTAGAGTAGAGCTCGGCATTTAGAAAAGTATCACAGTACACATCAGGTATTAATGTTATTACTATTATGCTGTACCGGATTATTATAATCTGTAATATCCCATCATATGACATATTATAAAATATTCTTTAAATATCTATATGCATATATGGATGTATATATACACAAGTATATGTATTATACAATACTATACTATGATACTAATTTCCCCATTTCATAGGAGAAGCAGTTGAGATTTAATGTAGTTAAGAAACTTGCCAGTGTAGCAAGGGATGTGGAACTCAAACCCAAGCAATTAGCTAGCATGATGCTCTACCACTTTGTGCACATATAGTCCATGAGGTGGATTCTTTCTCTAATAGACAAACATAATTCAAAGACCCAAGTAAATGAACAGATGATATTTCTAGTTTAATAAAGCCAAATAATATTTTTAAAAGAAGTGGGAAGCCAAAATTGGTTAAGTGTAGAGTTAATCCAAAGGCCCAAGTGGCTGGTAGGTAAATTAACACAAACGTGTGAAACAGAACAGGCATAAAAACGATGGGGCTTATGAATAACTAGAGAGCACAGGCTTTAATGAGATTGATTCTTATCATGTAGAAATGTGAGTACACCATCACCAATTTCTCACAAAGGGCCTGGCATCCATATATTTATGTGAAAACACTCTGATTTTTAAAATGGGAATTATTTCAAATGGTTTAAAGCACTGTGAAGTCTAAATAAAGCAGTTCCACAGATTGAATTTGGCCAGTGGGCTACCGGTGTGCAATCTCCATAAAACAGACTGTGAAATCACAGACTCGTGAGTGATAAATTTCTCATAAACAGTTATATTCCTAAAGAGCTGAATACTTTTTTTTTTTTAAGATTTTATTTATTTATTTGCGAGAGAGAGAATGAGAGACAGAGAGCACGAGAGGGAGGAGGGTCAGAGGGAGAAGCAGACTCCCTACCGAGCAGGGAGCCCGATGCGGGACTCGATCCAGGGACTCCAGGATCATGACCCAAGCCGAAGGCAGTCGCTTAACCGACTGAGCCACCCAGGCACCCTGAATACTTTTTTTTTTAACATTTTTAAAAATTTTTTAATTTTATTTAAATTTAAATTAAATTAAATTACATTTTTTTATTCTTATGTTAATCCCCATACATTACATCATTAGTTTTAGATGAAGTGTTCCATGATTCATTGTTTGTGCATAACACCCAGTGCTCCATGCAGAATGTGCCCTCCTCAATACCCACCACCAGGCTAACCCATCCTCCCACCCCTCTCCCCTCTAGAACCCTGTTTGTTTTTCAGAGTCCATCGTCTCTCATGGTTCTGATTTCCCCCTCTGATTTCCCCCTCTTCATTCTTCCCCTACCGCTACCTTCTTCTTCTTTTTTTTTTCTTAACATATATTGCATTATTTGTTTCAGAGGTACAGATCTGAGATTCAACAGTCTTGCACAATTCACAGCGCTTACCAGAGCACATACCCTCCCCAGTGTCTATCATCCAGTCACCCCATCCCTCCCACCCCACCCCCCACTCCAGCAACCCTCAGTTTGTTTCCTGTGATTAAGAATTCCTCATATCAGTGAGATCATATGATACATGTCTTTCTCTGTTTGACTTATTTCGCTCAGCATAATACCCTCCAGTTCCATCCACGTCATTGCAAATGGCAAGATCTCATTCCTTTTGATGGCTGCATAATATTCCATTGTATATATATACCACATCTTCTTTATCCATTCATCTGTCGATGGACATCTTGGCTCTTTCCACAGTTTGGCTATTGTGGACATTGCTGCTATAAACATTGGGGTGCACATACCCTTTCGGATCCCTAGTTTTGTATCTTTGGGGTAAATACCCAGTAGTGCAATTGCTGGATCATAGGGTAGAAGAGCTGAATACTTTTGAACAGCATCTGCCCATTAATAAGTTCCTCATATGTGAGGAGCTGCACTTACTGAAAAATTCCATTTGGAGACTCAGCCTCACTCAGGTAGTGAATACATCACTGTGAAGCCCCGAAATGGGAAAGGAGCTATGGTTGCATGGGTCTATGAATGCTCACGTAGTCTTGTTTTTTTCAAGTCCACACATGATATTCCAAAGTAGGGTCCTGGGCATTCACTTACACTTTGCCCCATCTCACCCCAAAAAATATTTCCACAGATCTTTGGTACTCTATTTTGTTTTAGTTTCTTGATTTACTTGGGTTGGAATGTTGCAATAACATCTTTCTATTTAGTTGCAATTCTGATAAAAATGTTAATCCTTGCCCAGTCTTTTGTCTACTGTCTCTAGTTGTTTTTTCACATCCTACCCCATCCTAAACAGATATCCCTGGAGAAAAGAAAATTGCATTATCTTGCACCTCACTGACATTGATCCTGCCTAGAGACTTCCTACAGTTCAATCCAAATACCTGGTTCCTTATCTCAATGCTGACAGTAGCAAACTGACTCGGCCTGACACATTTAGGATATACTTAGTACATTTTGCTTGTTACTATCACATGTTTTTGTTTTTAATGTACATTGTTAGTCTTGAGCTATTTGCTGAGATGTATACTTTCTATGCATAGGGCCTATTAAATTGTGTCATGTAAAACAAAGCACAGCATTCAGTTGAAAAAAGTAAGTGACTTTTCTTGATAAGTGCCCTGCCTCTTTGTCATTTATAATTATTACCCACAGTTTTCTCACCAGGAAGTTAAAACACAGATTTCTGGTTGAATTTAGAATCTTGGGAAGTTTCCCTTCTTCTAATGGTAATCAGTTCTGAAGTGTGATTAGTACCTTAACTCTATATTCATTTTTACCACTCCATTTTTCAGCCCCCACTTTAGGTTCTATTTTATACTCCTTCCCCTGAGGTAAAAATTCTTGCATGTCTTGAAACCAGAGCCAGGAGATTCATAGGACTATCCAAAGGAGGAAGTGAAATCATATTGTGTGAAGTGTGAAATAAAAGTTAAATAGACCAGACCACATAAAGTTGAAGCTGTAGAACTAGATCTTACCACACCATGTCCTCTAGTTAATCTAATGTAATGAACTTAAAATGCTTCAAAAAACAGCTTCGAAAATTTAAAGGATTTCCCAGTATATACAAGGACTCTTCCATTTCCTAAAGGGAAATGCCATGATCATAGGCCAAGATGGAAAACATTTTAATCATGTGTAAAACATCAGTTTTCTTACCAGGACAATCAGCAACATAGCTAGAATGATAAATTGAATTCAATTTATTTTCATATGTCATCTTTTATACCAAATACCTTCAAATGTGAGGGACAAAATAATGAGATAACCTTTATTCAGTACTTTGAAGTGAAATTTCTAACTCTTGGGTGTCCCAGTGGATTGATCTGTGATTTTTCTAAAAAGGCAACAAGATAAATAAAGTTTATGCTGCCCTATTTTCTTCCATTTCACTTTGCTTTTTGCTTTTCATTTCCAATCACACAGAATTTGTTACAAGGAAAACAAGGCAATGCAACAAGAGGAAGATGGCAATGCCAGGGGGGGAGTGATTGCACATCTTTTAGTTACAACTAGGAACTAAAAACCAAAGATTCAGGCTCAATACTTAATTCATTGAAGGCTGACAGTGGCATTGGGTAAAAACCAATGCTTTGTGAGTGTCTGGTTGGATCTCTGTAGAAAAGTAGTAAAGTTATATCCTAGTTTTTAAAGTACTGTCAGATCAAAGGGGTAATGCAAGTGTATTTACCTCTTTTTAATGTCCAAGTTCAGAATACACGGCACTCTGGTATCCTTTGAAGTGTGATAAAAGAATTTCTTGCAGTACCCTGGCAAGGTCAGTCTAGTTACAGATAGCCCATTATGGGGAATTTTGCATTACTCCAGAGTGCAATGATAAATGATCAATTTTGCAGTCCATCAGCAGGATATGTGAAGGTCTCTTTCTTACTGTTTAGCTGGTAACTGATTGACAATTTTCAATATCACCCCACCCCCCACCACCACAACCACTGTTTAGGAAGGAGAAAAAAGATCTCAAACTATTTGGAGCTCAGCTACCACATTAAAACAGTTATTACGTGGAACATGTTAGGTACTTCTCATTCTAAAAACACAAACCATCTTTTAAAGAATATAGTAAACTCTCTTTTATCAACACCTTTTGTCTTGTGACTAAATATTAGACATGGATCATTTTAGCATTTATGTCACTTACAAGTAATGCTTTCACCTTGAATCTAATCCTGATGTTGCAGAGCACTTTTCCTTGAAGTTAAGTAGCTTGAAATTTTACAGGTATTGTTGGTATAATCAGGGAAGGTAAAAATGGAGAATTGAGTATTTTATGCCACAAAAACACCATCTAAGAGTCATAAGCATAGCAACTTTTTCCTCAAAACTTCTTCAAAGATTATTCCCAATTAAGTCTGGAAGTTAAATGTTTGCCATTTATTCCATGTACCTTTAAAAAAAATTTTTGTGTAATACTGAACTCAATTCTTATGTCTAGGATTCTTTCTCTTAATGAATGCTTCAGCACTAACTATTGAAAAGCAATTTATTTTTATGAAACTCTAAGGATCAAATCTCAGAAGCCATTATTTATATGATGAACCTATGACTTTCCAAATTGCCTTGAAGTGCTGCACAGAAATGCTCCTTTTGTCTTCTGTATTTGCTTTATTGCTACATGACATGTTGCTATTTATTGCGAAAAACAAATCTTAAAGCAAAAAGGAGGGTGTTATTAAATATTTCTGTGCACATCCTTTAATTTTTTTAATTTATTTAAAAAATTTTAAATATTTTATTTATCTATTTGACAGAAAGAGGGGAGAGAGAGAGTTTGAGAGAGAGTGCACACACAAGCAAGGGGAGTGGTAGGTAGAGGGAAAGGGAGAAGCAGATTCCCTGCTGAGCACGGAGTCTGACATGGGGCTCTATCCCAGGACCCTGAGATCATGACCTGAGCCAAAGGCAGATGCTTAACTGACTGAACCACCCAGGTACCTCAATTTTTTAAAATTTGTTAACAAAGATACAGGTTTTGAGATATACCTAAAGCCTTGTCCTTTTTTCTTTTAAGCCATGTCTAATGAAACTGTCTTGAATTAATGTCTGTGTTTATTTGACACAAACATAGAGAGTGAAACATTTTTAATTACATTATTCATTTATTTAGTAGAAATGGACTCTGTTTACCTTAAAGAGTCTCAAATATAGTCCACATTTCACTCTCAGAAAGATTTTAAGTGTTGACAATTATCATAATTTACAGAGTAAAATACACAGGAAGCAAATTACCCAGAATACCCCTCTCAAATATATTGAGAATATGCAACTGGCATGCTTCTCATTTCTAGTAATTAGCTGCCTTACATGAGTACAAGTGGATTTACATGGGGTGGAAACATAATGACCAGATTGCCTGATTATATGGAAATTCTACCTAACACATGGTTTCACAATAGGAAAACACACTTGAAGTAGGATCCATGCTGAGATATATGGAATATAACCATAGTGTATACATATATAACATCATATCATTATGAAAGTCAAATGAGAAGCACAAAGGGGTACATAGTTTTTCAATGTGAAGTATAACCTAATCTTAGTCTATTCATGTTTATCCTATGAACTTCCTTTTCAAATAAACCTATTGTATTTGTTTTCAAGCTTGACATTTTATTTTTTTATTTTTTTTAAAGATTTTATTTATTTATTTGAGAGAGAGAATGAGAGAGAGAGAAAGCACATGAGAGGGGGGAGGGTCAGAGGGAGAAGCAGACTCCCCACTGAGCAGGGAGCCTGATGTGGGACTCGATCCCGGGACTCCAGGATCATGACCTGAGCTGAAGGCAGCCGCCCAACCAACTGAGCCACCCAGGCACCCTCAAGCTTGACATTTTTATCCAACTGTTTTAGAGTCGTAGATTTTATATATTATATATGTACATATATACATGTATGTGTGTGCATATATACGTATCATGTGTTTGTGAGTATGTGTACATATCTGATCAGCATGTCAGGATGGAGCTTAACATTTTACAGGTCAGGTATTTAATCCAGGTTAAATATTTCCAACACCTGGTACAAGCTGGATATTAAGATTGTATTTACCTGTTGAAAAAAAAGTACTTTAATCGAGTAGTTTCTAAAACTAGAAGCCTCCTTAAACAGCACTCATTTTAGGTTAAGGATGAGGAGATTAAGCCCAAGTGATTATCTAAATTTCAACAGCCTGTTCCTGAACTCAGCTCCAGCCCAGGTCTCCACTTTCCTTCATCGTCCCCTGCATGATACCTCACCACACACGAGGAAGTTTCTGCAATATAATTGCTCATATTTAGAATCAGGCAATATTGTTATATGACTCCACTCAAAGGTAAATTTAGCTAAAGCTATCCATCTGGCTGTCACATGCACACAAGATGTTCTATATGCTCCTTGGTAATGGGAGTGAAATTAAAACAGTTGTATTAAAGTTCCATAATAACTTAATTACAGTAATAAAATCTGATAAATAAGAAAAAGAATACTTGCTTCCCCAGACTTACCACCTGGGGGTGATAATTCATTTGTGTCCAGAATAATTAATGTGTTACATTAGGTTTTTCACAAATGAGAATCTAACCAAGGGTGCACATCAAATACATTATATAAATACATACAACACCAATATCTATTTAAGAAATAATGTAAAATAATTATTTTCATTCCTTGAGATTTCTTTTCTTTGACATTTCAAACAGTATCAGCTGTTAATTACCTTTTTCTCTTTTCTTCCAGAAACGTACATTTTGGTTTTTTGCTATGGCACATTGTTCTACCTACTGTTCCTGGACATTTTATAAATGATCCTTTAATTTTAATGAAAATGTTATTTTTTCTGTTGTATTGACTGCTCATTTTCTCACTACCTGTGTATATTTCCCTAGCCTTGTTTGAAATTGTTTTACTTTCTGATTATCTTGAGTATAGATGATGGACAAAGTGGTGGTAACTAGACATTTATTTCCAGGTGCACAACCCAGTATAGAGGTACTTAAATCCCCATCACTGAGATATTCAGAAAAATCATGTTCATAGTTTTATTTAAAATGTGTGAATCACCAACAGTGCAAGAGGGTTCCACTTACTCCACATCCTCACCAACACCTGTTGTTTCTTGTGTTGTTGATTTTAGGCATTCTAGAAGGTGTGAAGTGATATCTCATCATAGTTTTGATTTGTATTTCCGTGATGATTAGTGATGTCATGATGTTGAGCATCTTTTCATGTATCTGTTTGTCAGTCATCTGTATGTCTTCTTTGGAAAAATACCTATTCATGTCTTCTGCCCATTTTTAAATTGGATTATTCATTTTTGGGGTCTTGAGTTTTGTAAGTTCCTTGTATATTTTGGATACTAATCCTTTATCAGATATGTCATTTGCAGATATCTTCTCCCATTCCATAGGTTGTCTTTGAGTGTTGTAGATTGTTTTCTTCACTGTGCAGGAGCTTCTTATTCTGACATAGTCCCAATAGTTTATTTTTGCTTTTGTTTCCTGTGCCTCGGGAGACATATCTAGAAAGAAGATGCTATGGCTGATCTCAGAGAGTTTACTGCCTGCATTCTCCTCTAGGATTTTGATGGTTTCCTATCTCACATTTAGGTCTTTCATCCACTTCGAATTTATTTTTGTGTATGGTGTAAGAAAGTGGTCCAGTTTCATTCTTTTGCATGTTGATGTCCAGTTTTCCCAACGCCATTTGTTGAGGAGAATGTCTTTCTTTCTCATTGGATATTCTTTCCTGTTTTGTCAAAGATTAATTGTCCCTATAGCTGTGGGTCAATTTTTGGGTTTTCTGTTCTGTTCCATTGATCTATGTGCCTATTTTTGTGCTAGTACCATACTATCTTGATGACTACAGCTTTGTAATATAACTTGAAGTCCAGAATTTTGATACCTCCAGCTTTGCTTTTTTTTTTTTTTTTTCCAAGATTTCTTTGGGTATTTAGGGTCTTTTGTAGTCCCATACAAATTTTAGGGTTGTTTGTTCTAGCTCTGTGAAAAACACTGCTGGTATTTTGATAGGGATTGCATTAAATGTATAGATTGTTTTGGGTAGTATAGACATTTTAACAATATTTCTTCTAATCCATTTTCTCAAAAAGTTAAAAATAGAACTACCCTGTGATCCAGAAATTGCACTACTAGGTATTTACCCAAAGAATATAAAAATACCAATTCAAAAAGATACATGCACCCTGATGTTTATAGCAACATTATCTATAATAGCCAAATTTTGGAAACAGCCCAAATGCCCATCAACTGATGAGTGGATAAAGAAGATGTGGTATATATGTATATTCCATATAAATATAATGGAATATTACTCAGCCATAAAAAAATAATGGTATCTTGCTATTTACAGTGACATGGATGGAGTTAGAGAGTATAATGCTAAGCAAAATAAGTCAGAGAAAGACAAATACCATATGAAATGTGGTACATGTGAAATTTAAGGAATAAAACAAAAGAGCAAAGGGAAAAAAATAGGGAGACAAACCAAGACACAGACTCTTAACTAGAGAGAACAAACTGGTGGATACCAGAGGGGAGGTGGATGGTGGGATGGGTTAAATAGGTGATGGGGATTAAGGAGGGCACTTGCCGTGATGAGCACCGGGTGATGTATGGAAGTGTTGAATCACTATATTGTACACCAGAAACTAATATAACACTGTATGTTAACTGGAACGTAAGTAAAAAACTTTTAAAAAATAAAATTTATGAATCATATAAGCATTTAATAATAAGATTTTTTAAAACTGCTATTTCCTTTAGTGACTTTTCAGGATGTCTAGAGAGGCAAAACAAAACTCTTTAGAAACTTTATATATTTATTGATAATGCTTTCAAAGGTCCTTGGCGCAGGAGTTTAAGAAACTTCAATACACTCTTGTTGGGGTTTGTGCAGGTGGTGGAGTTGCTTAAGACAAATTAGTACTGAGACTTTCCTTACTGGACATTTCAGAAAATGTAATAGAGTTGCTTACTACCATAGCGATGTTGCTTCTAATTCAGTCCGTTATTCAGCCGTTCTGGGGTGAACAGTGAGGAGTGAGTATACTGAAGTGATCCACTGGGGTCCAACCAGATATGCAGTCAAAGATAGATGGTGATTGTTGTAGAAATTCTCTGAAAGAAGAGGACAGACAAAACTTGGATAACAGAGAGGAAGGCTGAAGGTAGTCCAAGTGGGAGGAAGTCTGTGAATAAAGATATGGAGCTAACAAAGGTGTTGTATGGGCACGGAGGTGGGGGAAAGAAGCACTTAAAAGAAATACCCAATTGAAAGCAAGTCTAATGTGTGGCCATTTTGGAAACACAAGACTCTGCATGTGATTTCTTGTATTAGACTATGAGAATGAGGCAGCTACTCGTGTAAGTCCCCATATCCATAACCTGCAGTATTGTGGTCACCATTTATAATGCTTAGGAAAGGGAAGTAGAATAAACTAATTACTAAAGGCAGAATTCTTTAGAGAGTAAATCTTTTTTTTTTTTTTTTAAAGATTTTATTTATTTGCAAGAGAGAGAATGAGAGACAGAGAGCATGAGAGGGAGGAGGGTCAGAGGGAGAAGCAGACTCCCTGCCGAGCAGGGAGCCCGAGGTGGGACTCGATCCCGGGACTCCAGGATCATGACCTGAGCCGAAGGCAGTCGCTTAACCAACTGAGCCACCCAGGCGCCCAGAGAGTAAATCATTTTTGCAATATCTGATGTTTAAATATCAAGGAGGGAAAAAGAAAAGGATTTCTCAAGTTGGAGATTTTAAAATAATGCTTTGCCTTAAAAAGCTCTTGTTTGACTGGGTTGGTCATTTCTCTTTGTATTACACATAGTTCCCTGACTGGGAGAGAGTTGAGAGCAATTTTACATTTATCGAAAACTTTGATTTCACAGTGTTTCACAGATGAGTGTATGCATTCTGCAGAGGCCATATTAGATCCATCTCCAAAACTCAGTAGACTCCCAACAACACAGATCTGTGCGATGCATCTATTAGGAAATTGTGATATAGAACGCTCAGGACTACACTCAGAAACAAGCAGCACAGAATGCACCTCATGGAGGAAATGATGCAGAGATAATGCTTTCCTATCACATCTGATTTTCTAATCTTGACTTAGAATGTTTAATGTTTCTTTTTGGGTAAATGAGGATGAACACCACAGTGAACTGGATGGGGCTCTGTTAAAAAAATAATAACTAATTAATTAATCAGATCTTTTAGGGGCAGGAATCAGTTTCTCCAGCCCTCTTCCAAGACACCTAAATGAGGAAAAAGTTAATCAAGTGGCTGAGAATGGAGTGATGCAGAACCAGAATGGGCACTGTCATTGAGATCTGTAGGGAGTAGAGGAGACATGATTTTGAGAAGTACATAGACTGCCACAAAAGATTTGAAAGAAGCTCAAAAGGATGAAGGAAACGTTAGGTGAAAGAACAATATTTAACTCAATGACCCTAAAGTCTTTTATGAGGGCAAAGTCTATTATACTTATTAAGAGTTAAATACCTTTGACTTCTATAACCCAAGATTCTGTATGAAGTTTGTTTATTGCAGTAAGTTGAATGACTGCAGAATTTCAGTAAAGTATGTAGGGAAACTGTGCCTAGAAGATTTAAACAAATCTTTAAAAAAAGAAAATGAAAAGTAGATAGGGTTTGGAATAATATAAAGAATTTTAAGAGTATGATGTAAACAAGGAATTTTCACAGTAAAGGCTGTGGCTACCAAATCCTTTCATTAGATGGCATCTGTTAGGCATCATGCTAGATTGGAAAGGAAGTTAAAAAGGCACAACAATTCTCAGGAGTTATAATTCTAAGAGGAATAAAGAAGAATTTGAGGATTTACACAATTAATTTAAAGTGCAATGCTTGAGGTCTGCAAAGTGAGTAAGTTTCTTCTATGTTAGAATAAGATATAAGGTGGAAATTAGGTCTAAGTTGAGGAGCATCTTAGAAGGCAGAATTAGAAGCAGGTATTAGGACAGAAGGATATGACAATGCTGGAAAGGGAAGGAGCAGAAGGCTATTGTATTTCTTACTTAGATCTGGAAATAGGAAGGAGAGGAGAGCTGTGGTTGAGCAGCTTTTTTTTTTTTTTAAGATTTATTTATTTGAGAGAGAGAGCACAAGTGGGAGGGGGCAGAGGGAGAGAGAATCTCAAGCAGACTGCACTGAGCGCAGAGCCCATCATGGAGCTTGATCACATGACACTGAGATCACTATCTGGGCTGAAACCAAGAGTTGGACACTTAACCAACTGGCCACCCAGGCACCACTGTGGTTGGGCAGTTATTAACAACAGAAATGAGTTTCTTATATGCAGGCACATAATTACCAAAGAGACTATTAATCTCTTGGAAATTTTTTTGGCCTTAATAATATACATATTAAATGTTCTGGGTGAGATAATACTTGTAAAACATCTGGCCAAGTGAATATGGGTAAACTCAAATGGTGACCACAATACTGCAGGTTATGGATATGGGGACTTACACGAGTAGCTGCCTCATTCTCATAGTCTAATACAAGAAATCACATGCAGAGTCTTGTGTTTCCAAAATGGCCACACATTAGACTTGCTTTCAATTGGGTATTTCTTTTAAGTGCTTCTTTCCCCCACCTCCGTGCCCATACAACACCTTTGTTAGCTCCATATCTTTATTCACAGACTTCCTCCCACTTGGACTACCTTCAGCCTTCCTCTCTGTTATCCAAGTTTTGTCTGTCCTCTTCTTTCAGAGAATTTCTACAACAATCACCATCTATCTTTGACTGCATATCTGGTTGGACCCCAGTGGATCACTTCAGTATACTCACTCCTCACTGTTCACCCCAGAACGGCTGAATAACGGACTGAATTAGAAGCAACATCGCTATGGTAGTAAGCAACTCTATTACATTTTCTGAAATGTCCAGTAAGGAAAGTCTCAGTACTAATTTGTCTTAAGCAACTCCACCACCTGCACAAACCCCAACAAGAGTGTACACAACCCATGTGAATAAAGCTGATGAAGGGTTAGAATCAGGATTCCCAGTTAAAGTTCTTTGAGTTTTGAGCATTGACTGAAGTGTAGGTAAAGGAAGAGGCTTTGGAGATAAAGAGGTTATGGGGCCAATTTTAACAGTGAGGAAAGGGAAGAAGATTGGCTTCTTCCCCCTAACTCTTCACAGAGCCTACTGTCTTCTGATAAAGCTTTTAATTCTAACAGTCCCCAGTGCTGCTGTCTCAAAGACAGAACTTAGTAGAAAATACATTTGAGGTCAAACAATTGATAATAGGATATTGGACATCAAACCTTGGCTGAGATCCAAGAAGCCAGTCTGAAATATATCTTTAGAGACTGGTCACTTAATAAATAAATATCTGATTTATAAACTGACTTTCAAGTTGCTCTATAATTTGAGTCCATTCTCTATTCAAATTTGAGGTAGCCATAGTATAAGTAAAAAGATAGGACTAATTGGAGATAAACAAGGTGTGATGGAGTGCAAACTCCAATTTTTCTAGGACATATGAACTTAAATAAAAAGTTTTTTCAACTAAAAGGAAAAAATGGAGTAATAATTCATAACCCACAGGTCTTCCGTGAGTGTCAAATGATTAAGACAGTGAAAGCGCTTTACAATCATAAGATATGTTATAAATATATATATAACTACTACTCTGCAAAACACCCTGGTTTATAAACTAGCTACTTTTCTGGTTATATTTAAATAGGTAGTTCTCATTCCTATTGCTGTATAATCACTCATTCCATCTCTCTTAACTTAGAATGCCACCTTGTGTTCCACTGTATAATCCAAACAACATTCTTGGCACTGATGATATGCTGTTAAGTAAGAAAGACAAGGTTCCAATTCCTATAGATTTGTATTATAGATCCCTTATTGCCTTTGTCACGTGAAGGAATATGTTCAAATTTGCAATGAAATACCAGGTAGCTATTTTAGTCTGCTACTGAATCCATATTTATAATTATGTCATTAATATGAAGGAGAATTTAGGAAGTTCCAGATTATGTTTATTTAGTTGTATGCATGTGTGCATACATTCACTCCAACAATCACTTATTTTACTCTTAATAGGCTTTACTATTAACACCTATCTGAAATCCCTACCCAATTTCAAGGACTACTTTAGGTATCATCTCTCCAGACCTCACTGATCTTTTGTTTCTTTAGAATTCCCGTGAAAGGTGGTGGTGTTTCTCATGCATTAATCTTGACTTTTATAATGTGCCCAGAAAGATGAAGCCAAAAGGATGTTATGGGCTTACATGGAATAGAGAATCTGAGTTGAATCTTATGATTGAATCCTACGAGCTATATGAGTACAATGAATTAATCTCTCCAGTCTCTGTTTTCTTGTCTGTAGACAATGGAATATTAATAGACCATGTGGTTTTTTTTCAGGTTTTAATAAAAATAGCTTGTATGAAAGAATCTAGCATACTGTTTAGATCATAGCAAATGTTTAAAATTTTAGTTCCTCCTTATCAATCATCTATGTCTCTCTGTTAGGTCTTTCAAAATAGTAACAGTAAAGTGATAAAAAAAATGTATACTGGCTTAATTTGAAAATCAAAAGTTGATGACTATTTTATGTATTACAGGACTGATTATCAAACTTTGAATGTTTAAGTATAACCAGTAATCATTGCTAAAATGAAGAGTGAGGTTCCAGGTCTAGATGGGGTGCTTTGAAGTAGGGCTCAAGTTTATGAATTTTAAACAAGTACCTCCATGTGATTTTATTCTTGGTAATCTGTATATAGTATTTTGAGAAATACAGTCCAAGAGTAATTTCCAAATTAGTCACTATGTCACTGCATGAAGTATAAAACAACAGCTAACTCCAAGTTTCACACAATACCATCACATATTGTTGCCCTGTAGAAAAACCTGGGTAAAGACAAGTCTAATAGATTCCTCACATACACACACAAATCATCCTCATATGCTATAATAAACCTAATAATGTTTTCATTTCACAGCCATATTCTCCATTGAGTAGCAGAGTTATCAAGGAATAATTGATTTGATAATGGATGATTCTGTGGTCTATCAATTGAATCCTCTGAGAATATGGCACGTTTCAAAGTGAATCAGCTTCAGGGAATAATCACTTTATTATTATTTGGTGTTCCAGGTTATATATTTTAATTATAAAAGTAAATGAGTATTCTCCTCTCAGAAATTGAAACAAATGAAGAATTAAAGGAGGATATATGGCTTTATTATCCATTGCATCTTTTACCTGCAGTGAGTGGCATTTTTTGCATGACTTTCCCTGCTTTGGGGAAATAGTGAGGGAGGTATGCTTTTCACTTGTGTATACTACCCAGTAAAAATATAGTGAGAACCCAGTGTTACAGGCATCAGCTCTATAGTAATGAGCAAAACATAAGTTCCTGATTTCCTGGAGCTTGCAATCTAGAGGTACAAACCTGAAACAAATAATTATAAGCATCTGTGAATACTTCATGGGACTACCATTTTTTCTGTGATCAAGTAACAAGGGAACATAATCAATCTGATTCATTATAGAATGCAAAGTTATAAGCCAAGATTTAATTTCTCTTCATTAATGCAAATATGTATTTCAGCACTGCCTCTGTGTCAGGTGCTGAGTGATGAAGATATGCAAAATCTGACCCCTGTCCTTAAGGAATTCACTGTCTAGTGGTGAAAACCAACAATTAGAGCACAGTGTTATTAATGTTATGATAGAGGTCCATACATAAAACAAATGTATGTCTTGTTTTTAAAACCCATAAGTAGTCTACTGTGCTTGAGTAGAAAACGTAATACAGACTATTCTTTGGTGAATACTATACAAACAAAGACATTTGACCTCCTGTCTGTGACAGGAATATCAACAGCAGAATATTTTTCTTATTTGGAGCCAATATTATTCTTCTGTGCCAGGCTACTGCAGGCATCCCTTGCTGTCTGTTGGTACTCTCCACATGGCCTTATCATACAGTATCCCTTGCTGTTGTGGGAACAACCCTCTTTTATACCTTAGAGTCACTGTCCATTGTACGAACCAAACTTATGTGGTCTGGCATGGCCTAGTGACTTTTTTTTTTTTTTTTTTTTTTTACTGAAAAGCACTTTCAAGTTTTCTAGAGTCCAAATCCCCAAGGATTCAGAGAGCACTCATGGGCAGAAAACAATCTCAGAGACAGACTCCAAAACTACCTTCTGTCTTCAATGAATGGAACAAAGCTGAGAGTCCAAGTCCATGTACCTGTTTTCCCTAGATTTATTTTACTTACAGGGGAATACCTTGCTCCTTCTCTCAAAATAGGTGATTTTGGCATCTAGACATGCCCAGATATATTTGAATCCTCGGGTGAATAAGTTGAGGTCTAGGCTTTGGGTTTCCTCCCAGTGCCTGTCAACATGCAAATAAATTCATTCATTTTCCAGCAAACTAGTCAAACTATCCGGTCCAAATCTTCATGATATGGGTTTTAAATCTAATTGCTTTAAAACTGCTAATTGCTTCCCTCCCTCCAAAGAAAAGTGAGGCCCATTTCAAATACAACCCATTTCCCCCAAGGGTATTTTCAACCAGATGATCTTTGTGCTTTGAGAAACAAACAAAACCATAAAGAAATTCATATGGCATGAAGGAAAGATATCTTAACAAGCATTTCAGCTTCAAACATGCCAAACATGCGGCAATTAGTTCATCACTGTAAAGATGATGGCAAAAGAGAAAATTCTTTGTATTTTCCCCATAAAATGTGACTTTCATCTTTTCTTAACAGATTTCTTTACTTGCTTTTGTCAGTGTGCAGAGGTTGAGACTTGAAGAATCTGAATTAAAAATAGTTACTTTTGTTTGATATTTTAATTTTCATCTGAGAACAAATGCATTTCACTTCAGGATGCCATCTTACATAGATCCGTCATATTGCCTTGCATTTTATCTGCCATATACCTTTGTTATAACACCCTTGCTTCCAGATCATGCTTTGTTGACCTGGTTTTTCCCATGGTAGTACATGGAATTTTAGTGATCAGAAAGACAATTTCGGGTTGTCCATTCAAGAGTATTATCAGTTAAACCCTAGGGAAAACTGAATGAGATATTGTAGTTGCTAGTTTAGGTAGAAAAGTGGTTCCCAGGTGTTTTGTCTGGGCCAGCAACATCAGCATCACTTAGGAACTTATTATAAATGCAGATTCTCAATCCCTAACCCATACTTACTATTCTGGGGGTAGGGCCCAGGAATCTGAATTAACAGGCTCCCCAGGTGATTCTCATGCACAATAACATTTGAGAATAACTGGAAAGAATCCAACAGAAATTTTCTCTCAGCTCCTTTCCTGCCCTTTACATCATCCTCAGTGCCTCCTTTATTCACTATCTGTCATGATTGTTCATTAGACTGACACCTTAGTCCATCATCTTTATCATTATGCCTCATTAACATCTTATTATAGTAACAGTAGTCCCTCATCCACCGTTTTGCCTTCCATGGTTTCAATTATCTGTGGTCAGCCATGGTCCAGAAGCATATGATCCTCCTTCTGACTTATGGCCAGAAGATCCATAGTAGCCTAACACTACATTACATGCTTATGTCATTCACCTCACTTCATCTCATGATAGAGGCAATTGGCCATTTCACACTATCACAAGAAGAAAGGCAAATACACTACAGAAAGATATTTTGACAGAGATCACATTCACATATTTTTTATTAAACTATGTTGTTATAACTGTTCTATTTTATTATTAGTTATTGTTTTAATCTTTTACTATGCCTAATTTATAAATTAAACTTTATCATAAGTACGTATGTATGGGAAAAAACAGTATATATGTAGGGTTCAGTACTATCCATAGTTCCGGACATCCACTGGGGGGTCTTGGAATGTATTCTCTGGGGATAAAGGAGGGGCTACTGCAGTTTTATTTCTTCAGATATAGGGGATTAATCTATGCAGTCAGATCTCCTCTTGATACCTTTCATTCAGTCATCTGATAGATTCTATGGGGTCCTGTTTCTATCTACTTATTGGTGTGTGACAACCGTCCACCCTGATCATTTGTTCCTGTGCTTGGAATAGTTCTTATATAAAAATAATATCTATATGGCTTTTTTGAAGCTCTCTGCTTCTACCTTATACTATTTATGTAATGATACAGAAATATATATCTACCTTTATAGGCAGATATATAATTAACAAGAGAAACACAACACCATACTCCCCAAGATTTTAATTTTATGGGTATATGTATGCATGTATTTATTTATTTATTTTTAAGTAGGCTCCATGCCCAATGTGGGTCTTGAACTCATGACCCTGAGATCAAGAGTTGCATGCTCTACTGACAGAGCCAGTCAGGTACCTCCATATTCCCCCAAATTTAAAAAAAATTGGTAAACAAAATTTATTATAAGTTTTTTTTACCAAGTTGTTTATTACCATTTTGGTATCTGATTTTCTTTTTATAGATTATTATATTTGTTCATTCCCATCATTACTTCTACTATAACTATCTCAAACTTTGACCCATATTTTAACTTATACTAACATTTTCCCTCAATATTGATGATTCTTTTCTAAAAGACTGACAACACGGCTGTCAATCCATCTACTATAAATGAGACAGTATCTTTTGACCATTTTAATACATTATTCATGTCACTGAGCTATTTATGAATTAAAGGGCATAATTTAAGATCATATCATTATTCATGGTTTTAATGTAATGTCTGTGCACTAGTACATGTTCTTGATTTTGTGCCACCTTTCTTTCTCTGATTCACTATAAAATCACTAAAGAGCACAAGATAAAAAGTCATAATAGTAACACATTGTCAAATTGCCTATTTTATTGGAAGTCTGGTTTCCCTTTCAACTGCATCCCTCATGAAAAGCTCTTCCCTTTGTGAATATTTCTCTGATACATCAGCCATCAGGAATATATTCCTAGGGAGCAACCCCTCATTTGCTATTGTATCACCTCTTCTGCCTCCCCAGTTGGTGTGAATGATGCCTTATTTTCCACCACAGATGGAGAGCAACTACAGTGTGGTAGTTATGAGGTGGGTTCTAGAGTAGGTACTGTGTGAATAAAAAGTGCAATGCCTGCAATATGGCATCTGTGTGCCCTTAGGCAAGTTCCTTAACCTCGTAATACCACAGCACCCTTGTCTGCAGAATGAGCATTATCACAGCAACTACCTTACACAGCTGTAATGAGCATTAACTAAGTGAATGTATACAACTCGTCTGGTGCTTGGTAAGCATTCCATAACTGCTAGACATGATTAACTTTCATATGGTAAATAAGTGTATTGTTACACTGGAACCATTTATGTTTATTTTGGTGCCCTAGACTAAACAGAGAAGTTGTGGTAGTCATTTTCTAACATCTAATTATATGTTTAGTAATTGGGCACCATAAATAGTGATTATCTGACACCACATGACTCATTTACTATTCCAGAAAATCCCTGGGCTCATTTGAACTGGATACCTTCTGCTCTGGGGAGGCATCCCATCTTGTAGTGTGGTACTTTGAAAAAGCCTCTATTTCTTTATCCCATACTAGAAATGTTCTACTGGGCACATTTGGCTTGGGTCAAGGCTCATAATCCTACCATTAAAGCTCTTCAAATATCTATCTTTTTCCTAGTTTAGGATACAGTTCAGTGGACGAGAAATGAGCAAGTGCCATCTTGGGGAAGCAAAACTGAGAAAAAGGCAATGAACCTTTCAAGTCCAGGTTTATCAAAAAATTGCCCACGCCCACCGAATAATCATGTATTGTTTGAGGCTTCCATGATTTATCAGGGATTGTGTAATTTGAGTAATTATTTATAGAATATTACCATTTTATATTACCATATTTTGCAAGTGATATTTAACAGTGCCATACCTTCTGGGTCTGAACTCTATGACTTCAAATACCACAACAGCCTATATTCCATTAGCTTGAGTCTAAATGTAATACACATCACAAAAATCATGTTAGCATTAACTCCTTCATGTTTTACATTGGCTGAATCCATTTTATTACAGCCTGTCAAATTACACTTACTATTTTTTTCTGGATCACAATCAATGAAGGAAAAGTTTAATGAGACATATTAAATAAATGAATCTTGCCTTCTAAGAGATTTACTTCATTATAAATGATATATCACATAGAGGTGAAGGAAGGAAGTGAATCAGTAGCCCAGGGAAGAGAACAAGTGTGTTTTTATCCTAGACACCATTGAAAGCATTTATTTATAGCTTCTTTGATAATAAACTGTAATGAAATAAGTAAACTTTTAATTGCTGTTAAATTTAATAAATGAATTTTTAGCATAAGAACATTAATTTGCAGTTAAATGCATGCAAATAAGAGCCAACCAGAAAAATCTGAGGTTGGTTTTCATTAATTCCTCTTGTACTGAAATCAAACAATTAGTTATCACCTCAAATTCTGATTGGTGCTTCATTGCTTAAAGACACAGATCTTGTTTCAAACTTATGCCAGAACAAAATGATAATTAACGGGGAAAATGAACTAGTTCTATATGTATTATTTGATTTTATGAATTCATCCATTCCACAAATATACCAGGAGGACTACTAGATACCAGTTACTAGAACTAGACCTATAGAATTTACAGAGTGCTAACCCACCTAATTTCATTTAAATCTCACAAAAACTGAGTGGTAAGGGCGGGTTAGAAAAAAATCAACCTGAAAAAAATATCAACCTGTTAGAACACAATGTTATGCCCATTTTAAGTATATAGTTCAATGCGTTTTGACAAATTTATAGACTTATGTAACCACCACTAAAATTAAGATATATAAATTTCTAACCCCTCACAATTCCCTTGCATCCCTTTCCAGACAACATTTCCTCATCCCTCACCCAAGAAACTACTGATTTGCTTTCTGGAACTGTATATTACTTTTGCCTTTTCTAGAATTCATGTAAGTTGAATAATATAATAATAAGTTTTTATGTCTGGCTTCTTTGGTTCAGCATATTTCTTAATTCCTTTATGTTGTTGCATGTATTAAAAACTGCTATCACACCTGTACTACCAGTGGTTGGTTCATTTTATTCCTAAATAGTATTTCACTGTATGGATATATCACAAATTATTTATCCGTTCACCAATTAACTGACGTTAAGATTGTTCTCGTTTTGAGCTATTAGGAATAAAATTGCTGTAAACATTCATGTACAAGTCTTTTTGTGGATATATTCCTGTGGTTTTTGTTTTGTTTTATAAATGCCTAGGAATGGGATTCCTGTGTTGCATAGTAAGTATGTGTGGAACCGATTTATAAAGAACTGACAGAGTTTTACAAAGTAGCTGAACCATTGTACCGTCCCATAATTACAAATGAATGAAATGTATGAAATTTCAAGTTGCTCTCTACCCCTTCCAACACTTGGTATTGTTATTCTTTTTTATTTTAAGTGAGGATCAATTTTTTATTGCAATAAATATGTGAAGTAAATAATTTAAACTAATAACAGCTAAGCAAGTCAAAGAATACTTAATTCTATGTTTTCTGATTCAATATCCATTTTACCTTCCCACTACATTATGCTGCTTCTTGTTTAATCCCTTTTCTGCTTGACTACATTTGGAAGAATGTACATATATCCAAATGTATACCATGATAGATTTTTTTCCACTTCAAAGTAAATTTAATAGCATTTAACATTATTTCAGCTACTTTCAAACCCATGCTGAGATGTTTGTGCAAATGAGCCTATAATATTAAGCCTGAAAAAGCACTACAATTTTCTAGGTAGGTTATTATGATCTGATGTACTTCCAAAAGTCTGTCGCTGTCATTCTTATTGTTGTTGAGCACTGTAAGACCCTGGTAATAAAGAGTATTGACTATATCTTCTACAAATTAATTATGCATGCCACATTTTAAAGAGAAACTTTAGTATCCTTCTTGTATGAAACTTATAGGCATTTTTAAGCACAAAGGGATGAAACTGCATCTCTGCCCCAACCCCTTATCTTCAGAAGCAGGTTCTGATTCAAGAGCTCTGTGATATCTACTACGAGTGAAATGGCATGAAGTCAGGAAACAAGGCTTGGCTTAGCTTGGCTTCCTGACCCAATTCTGCTTGTGACCATGTTATTTAACCTCATCTTCTCTTTTTTGGCAAGTATTCGCCAGGCACTTTACACGTTGTCCTAGGTTGAGTTCCCTAGCAGTGTTCCAGTTGGGAATTCCTTTGCATGATTCTTGAAGGGGATGCTCTCAGAGGAACTGATAAACAAGTAAAGGACTCGGGATAGGGAAAATGGAAGGAATCACACAAATCTGGAATGCAAATTGAACCTCAGAGTCCAGCTTACTTTGAGTCAAGAGAGTAGCGTTATTCTTTCTTTTTCCCTGCCAAAGCAGCCACTCCCCCCAGACATCTTGGGGTAGGATCCATGGCCCGATCCCAGGCACTTTCCACAGAGATGGCTTCAACTGTCCAAGGGCAATTCTTAAGTGAAGACATTTTCCTTTTTTTTTTCCTTTTAAAGATTTTATTTATTTATTTGACAGAAAGAGAGCAGGAACACGAGCAGGGGGAGTGGGAGAGGGAGCAGCAGGCTTCCTGCCTAGCAGGGAGCCCGATGTGGGGCTCAATCCCAGGACCCTGGGATCATGACCTGAGCCGAAGGCAGACGCTTAACCATCTGAGCCACCCAGGCGCCCAGGCGAAGACATTTTTCAAAGCACTGGTAGCAGCTGAGTTGAACACACCAAGAGAACTAATAAGAGGGATCCTAGGAATTCCAGTGGGTCATCAAAAGCTGCTATCACATCTGTACCACCTTATTCCATTTCCAACACATTTTCAATATCTCACCCACTTTGCAGAAGAGAAGCTAAAGCCTTGAAAGGTTAAACGAGTTGCCTGGAGACCACATGGTCAGTCAATAGCAGTGATAGAATAACCATGACTGTTGTACCTTTAACTCCAAGTGATAAACCAAGAAAAGAGAGATGAACCTTCTTCTAAGATCTAAAACAGATGACAGACTATACTGATGACAGATATAATTAGTGATCTATAATTAGTGATGTAATACTGGTGTTATTAGTTGAAAAAAATTGTTTCTCTGACCCAACTCGACTTATTATTGCAAGGACCCCATTTCCACCCCCTGAAGTTCTCTTGACTGTTTTCTGTAAGCCCCACTTTGGCATTCAAGAAAACTCTTTGTCAAATACTTCTGCTTGCTGAACTTACCCTCTTTCTACCCTGCCCCTTTCTGTAACACCCTCCGGAGAGGTTGCTTTTTCCTCTGGGTTTAACTTTTCCTATTGTTAGGATTCACAAACCTCCCCCCCTGCCCCCCCCCCCCCCCCCCCCCCCTTTTTTTTTTTTTTTAATATAACAGTCTTCCGAAATCAGGACTGAGGGTTGGAGAATTCCTCTGCTGTTCTGTCTGCCCTGCTCTTCTGTCCCACAGACAGCACTTTTGCAGTTAGAAATATATAGAAACAGATGTATGCCTTGGTATGATTCATGTCACAGGAGCACTGATTTGCAATTACAGGAATTTGTTTTATAGAAGGATCTTGAGTCTCATTTGCAGTTATTCTTTGTTGAAGTTTAAATGAGATGCCTTCAAAAGTGGACAGAGAAAAATTAACCAAGGCAGGCATTAAGAATCACCTAAACCAGTGATTCTAATATATGGTTACTCTTTGGAATCCTGGACTTACTTTGACTTATTAAATAATGACCACCAGGGCGCCTGGGTGGCTCAGTTGGTTAAGCGACTGCCTTCGGCTCAGGTCATGATCCCGGAGTCCTGGGATCAAGTCCCGCATCGGGCTCCCTGCTCGGCAGGGAGTCTGCTTCGTCCTCTGACCTTATCCCCTCTCATGTGTTCTCTCTCTCTCATTCTCTCTCTCTCAAATAAATAAATAAAATCTTTAAAAAATAATAATAATAATGACCACCAAAGAAAGTGTTCATGAATTTGCTTTTTCCAAGGTTAGCACTTCCAAGTAGGGTGAGAAAATCCATCTACCAAAAATCCCTCTTCTTACAGCCTTCTCCCTGTGCCTCTTTGTTCCTTAATTCCACAATCAACCCACCTAACACTAGATTTTTGTTTCAATTTGAAATATACACTTTCAGCTGCCCAGCATGCTACAAAGTAACATAGGACTGAGTCACAGCAGAACACAATAGTTAACTCTGGAGTGATACCAAATGCGTTCATGTACTTGCCCTATCATATACTGATGGTGTGTATTGGGCAAACTGCTTAACCTCTGAGAGTCCCATTTCCTCATCCTTAATATGGGATAAATCATGGCACCTACCTTGTGGGATGGCTGTGAAAAAAATAGTGAAATAATTGATGGAAAGTATAGAGAGTATTTCCTGGCCCTTGGAAAGTACTCTATAAATATTAGCCATTATTATTTCTATTAAAAATAGAAAGTTTTTCTAAATAATGAAGAAGGAAGGGAGAGTTTATGCAGAATTAATGGATATTGGCTGCCAGATCATGCATAAGTGCACGATCCTCAAACATCGGAGCTTGATGTCTTATTTGCATGTTTGAAAGCCACCAGGAGCAGAAGAGTGATTGCCAAGAATTAGAATAGTCAATAACTTATATTCTATATCTAAAAAAGAAAGAACCTGTTGAGAAAACTCTTAAATAGGAAGGAAAGCTTGTAGAACTACAATAGAAGGTAGAAAATAAACTCTAAAAATTAGTGTTACATAATCACTAATGTATTTATATTATAATTTTGACATGCCCAGGTGTGTACTAAACATAGGCTCAGAGGTAGAAAATAGTTAAATTAGAAAGTAATTACTCACACTGGAAGAGAATTCTTGGCTTTACAAAAAAATTCACCATAAGATTCTTTATATATCAACCTTTTCAAATTTTCAATGGATTGTAAAAGGTCCAAGAAACTACAAAGCTGAATGACCAACAGTTATTGTCAATTAAACATAATCAGAAATCAAGTTCTCAAAAACTATAATAGCTTAAAATAGGACAATGGAATTGAAGAAGCATTGGGTTCAAGTTTTATTATGAAGAAGAGAAGGATGAATAAGATACATTCATGATGTATTTAGCTTGGGTTTCCCAGAAAGCAGAGTCAGAGACAAAGGACTAGATAGAATATTTGAGAAGTGAGTGATGGGGCAGCGAATCAGAGCAGGAGGGAAATACAATAAAATAAGTAATACTGAGTTGCACACTATATGGGGAACCAGTATTGATCTTTCAAGACCTTCAGAGGATCCTTATGAAATTATTTTACAACTGTCTATCTAAGGGAGAAAAAGGAAAAGGCAATTATGTCTTAGTTCCTACTCCCAATGGTCAACGGGGGTGCATGAGGTATTAATTCTCCCACACTTCTGGGTTGCATGAGCTTGTGTGCTAAGCAGGTTCCCATTGGTAGACCACTGATAGGGCAACAGAAAAATCTGGGGCAGGAAGCTAAGAAGCATACAGAGAACCATTGGCTGTATCTGTGACTAGAATAAGATATGGGGCAGAGAGGATTTGAAGAGATAAAAGACAAAGATTAAATTCACAGCTCTTAGACATCTTACAACCTGAGAAGGGAAGAAAATATACATAAATCATGTCTGAAAAAGAGATATAGTAATGGTAGCTGAAACAGAGAGGCAAATGTGCTATTATGAAAATATAGCATAGGGAGAAAGTAATTTCAATTGAGATGATTTAGGAAAAAACTGTGTTTTTGTTTTTGTTTTTAAGGTGGGGAATAAACTTCATGCTGCACACAAAAGCTTAAATAGGATTCCACAAGTTGGATGAGGAATTTTTGAGTACTGTGGGTGGGGGTGATGGGTTAAGTAGGTGATGGGTATTAAGGAAGGCACTTGTGATGAGCACTGAGTGTTGTATGTAAGTGATGAATCACAAAATTCTATACCTGAAACAAATATTACACTGTATATTAACTATACTAACTAGAATTTAAATAAAAACTTGAAAAAATTAAAATAAAATAAAATTCCGTACTTCAGGGACTTGGTGTGGCGTGGAACTGCACTAGTCCTCTAGGGGCTGGGGTAGGTTTTCCGTCATGCTGGGGAAAAAAAGGAATTTATGAGTACTTACAGAAAGAAGGGAAGGAAGGAAGGAAGAAAGGGAGGGAAGGAGGGAGGGGGGAGGAAGGAAGGGAGAAAAAAAGAGAGAGAAAAAAGAAAAGAAAAGAGAAAAAGCGAACGAGCAGAGGGGCACATAAAACACATTTAGAAAAGATGTAGGCATATTTGACCAAGATATAAGGTGTGTTTGGAGTATAGTCACAAGAAAGCATGTTCATTAAGATAAAAAAATAGACCGGGGACAGATTGTGCAAGCCTTTGAACCATGCTGAGTTTTTGTATAATCATGAATAGTACTTTGCCTATGGAACTCTAACTTCTTTGGGATTTATCATTTTCCAATTTGATGAAAGCCTGATGGGATTTTTCATTTGGTTCCCTACTTTCCTATTTTTTTCAGTGCAAAAGTTTTTTAATTTTAATAAAGTCAGACTTATGTATTTTTTTTTCTTTTATGGATCATGCCTTTGATGTTCTGTGTAAAACCTCATCAAAAATACTAGGGAACATAGATTTTCTTCTATGTTGTCTTCTACATGTTTTATACTTTGACATATTTATTGTAAGTTTATAATCTATTTTGGGTTAATTCTTGTGAAAAGTGTAAGTTCTGTATCTAGGTTCTTTCTGTTTTTTTTTTAATTAAAAAAATTTTCAATTGTTTGTGGGTTTTTTTGGCATATGAATATCTGATTATTTCAGCACCATTTCTTGAAAAGTCTATTCTTGCCTCATTGAATTGCTTTTTTTCTTTTATCAAAGATCAATTGTCTATATTTGAATAAGTCTCTCTGGTCTGTCTATTCTGTCCCAGTGATTGATTTATATGTCTTGCGAATACCACACTGTCTTGATTAATGTAGCTTTATAGAAGTACTAAAATTGATGGCTGTGAATTGTACAGATTTGTTTTTCAGCATTATATTGGCTCCTCCAGATCTTGTTTTCCATAGAAACTTTAGAATGAGTTTACCATATCTACCACATAGTTTGCTGAGATTTCAATTTGGATTGTATCAAATTTATAGATCAATTTAGGAATAATTAACATCTTAACAATATTTAGTCCTCCAATGCATGGACACAGATTGTCTTTCCATCTATTTAGATCTTTGATTTCTTTGATCAAAGTTTTATAGTTTTCTGCATATAGATTCTATACATATTTTTTTAGATTTATACCTGAATATTTCATCTATTTTGATAGCTTATTTTTGTCAGTGCTGAATAATATTCTATTGTCTGCATATACCATTCACCTACTGAAAGATGTACTGGGTGTTTCCAAGTTTTGGCAATTGTGAATAAAGATGCTATAAACTTCCATGGGCAGGCTTTTGTGTGGACGTGAGCTTTTAATTCATTTGGGCAAGTATCAAGAACATAATTGCTGGATCATATGATAAGAATATGTTTACTTTTGTAAGAAACTGCCAAACTGTCTTCCACAGTGGTACCATTTTTTATTCCTACCAGCAATGAATGGGAGTTCCTTTTGGTCCACATCCTTGCCAATTTTTGGTGTTATCAGTGTTTGGGATTTTGACTGTTCTAATAGGTATGCAGTATATCTCTTTGTTGTTTTAATAATCAATTCCCTAAAGACCTATGATGTTGCATAACTTTTCATGTATTTACTTGCCATCTGTATATCTTCTTTGGTGAGGTGTGTGTTCAGCTCTTTTGCCCATTTTTAAATCATTTTATTTGTTTTCCTATTGTTGAGTTTTAAGTGTTCTTTGTATATTTTTGATGTCTTTTTTAAAAATATTTTGTTTATTTATTTGACAGAGAGATAGAGAGCACAGGCAGGCAGAGCATCAGGCAGAGGGAGAGAAGCAGGCTCTCAGCTGAGCAGGGAGCCCAATGCAGGACTCCATCCCAGGACCCTGGGATCATGACCTGAGCCGAAGGCAGCCACTTAACTGACTGAGCCACCCAGGTGCCCCTTGATAAGTGATTTTATTTGCAAATATTTTCTCCCATTCTGTGTCTTCTCATTCTTTTGAGGTTGTCTTTTACAGTACAGTTTTTAATTTTAATCAAGGTCAGCTTATCAAGTATTTCTTTTCTGGATTGCTCCTTCAGTATTATATCTAAAAAGTTATTGCCAAACACAAATCACCTAGATAATCTCCTATGTTATTTGCTACAAGTTTAATAGTTTTGTGGTTTACATTTAGGTCCATGATCCATTTTGAGTTAACCAGTTATTAATATTCCTATTATTCCATTTTTCTTTAGACTTAAGTTGTTCTTCCTTAGTTTCCTAATGTGGAAACATAGGTTACTTATTCTAGATCTTCCTTCTTTTGTGATGAATGATTTTAATATTATAAATCTCATACTATTTGATAAGTTGTCTTTTTCTTTTCATTTACCCCCCCAGATTTTTTTTTATTTCGGTTGAGAATTATTATTTGACTGTTATGCTTTTAGAGTTCAAATTCCATATATTTGGGTATTATTATACTGTTTCTTTTGTTAATTTCTAGTTTAATTCTAGTGTAATCTAGAACATAAGCACATGACTTCAATTCTTTTAAATTTATTAAGGTGGTTTTATTGCCAGAATGTGGTCCATCCATGTTGATAATTGTTTCATGTGAGCTTGGGAAGTATGTGTATTCTGCTATTGTCAGATGCAGTATCCTATAAATGCCAATTAGATCAAGTTGAATGATAGTGCCATTGAAGTCAGCTATGTCCTCACTGATTCTCTGCCTGCTTGATCTATCAATTACTGAAAGAAAAGTGAAGTCTTAGAATGTAATAGTGGATTTGTGTAGTTCTCTTTGCAGTTCCATCAGTTTTTACCTCATGTATTTTGATACCCCCATTAGGCACATACATGTTTAGAACTGTCATGTCTACATGGAGAATTAACACTTCTGTCATTCTATAATTCTCTTTTCAATTCTTTTCATTAATATTAGCATGAAATATCTTTCTCTACTCCTTACTTTTAATATACTTTACTTTTAATATACTTTAATATACTTTTATATATACTTTTAATATACTTTCTCTACTCCTTTACTTTTACCTTTATATTTAAAGGTTCTTTTTTCCACTCTAACAATCTTTGTATTTTAATTGGTGTATTTAAGCCATTCACATTTAAGATGATTATTGACATAGTTGGGTTAATATTCACTGTGTTTGTAACTATTTTCTATTAATTGCATTTGTGCTTTGTTTCCTTTTTTCTTTCTTTTCTGCCATTTTGGTTTTAATTTAGCATTTTATATGATTCTATTTTATCTCTTCTTTTACATATTATTTACATTTCTTAAATTTTTATTGTTTGCCCTAGAGTTTTCAATATAAATTTCCGGCTAATCTACATCCACCTTCAAATGACACTATACCACTCCATATGTAAGGCAGGTACTTACAACAGAGTATTCCTAATTCTTTCCCCCATCCCTATAACATTGATCTCTGTGACATTGCTTACCTCCATTTCATTTATTCATATTTTATAATCATTTAATTTATTACTATTGTTACTTCATACAAATATAGTTTAAATCAATAAGAAAAATAAAGTATTTATTTCATTTTATCATAATTTATTCCTTCTCCTGAACTCTTCTTTTCTTCATCTAGGTCCAAGTTTCTGACCTATATAAGTTTCTATCTGCCTAAGGAACTTTAACATTTCTTGAAAGTAAGGTATTATGGCCATGAGTTCCTTGTTTTTATTTATCTGAGAAAGTTGTTATATTTCCCTCATTTTTGAAATATAATTTTCCTAGAAAAGAAGCTGGATATTTTTTCTTCCCACACTTTGCTTTGTTTTTCTTTCAACACTTTATTCTGCTTACTGTTCTCTGAGTGGTTCTCTGAGTTTCCTGGATCTGTGGTTTTACATCTTTCATTAATTTTGGACCAGTTTTGGCTACTATTATGTCAAATATTTCTTATGTACCATTTTCTCTTTTTTTCTTCTTTTGCTATTCCAATTATGAATGTGTCACCTCTTTTTAAAATTGTCCCATAGCTCCTGAATCTGTTTTAATTTTTTTTTCCTTTTTGTGTTTTAGTTTAAGAATTTTTTTATTGGCCAATCTTCAAGCACACTGATTCTTTCCTCAGTGATGTCTAGTCTAATCATAAACCCATGAAAGTATTTTTCATTTATTTTAGGGTGTATTTTAGTATTCCTTTTTGATTCTTTCTTAAAATTTACATTCCTCTACCTACATTACTATTCTTTTTCTTGCATTTTGTCTACTTTTACCATAAGAGCCCTTTTATTAATCATGGCTTTTAAAAATTCCCTGCCTGACAATACCAACATTTGTGCCATATTGAGTCTGGTTTTGATACATTTGACTAAATTAAATCCAAAACAACATGGGCGAACCTCAAAATTATTACCTAAGACAAAATAAACTAGCTACAAAAGAATACCCTAAATGATGTAAATAAGACCAACACTGACAACTCAGATTTTTAAGATTCCAAGTACATGTTGAATAAAGAAGAGATATGTAAAAAGAAGGATGCAAAAATGTTGAATTAAAATGAATAAAAATAGGAACACCATGAAAACATTATCCAAAGGAAACCTGTGTAATTTTACTAAGTTCCAAACAACTTAGTAAACAACAATATCAGATTTTGGTGATAGAAATCAGATCTGTAGCAGATGCAGTGATGAGCAATAGAGGGGACAAGAGCAGTGATGAGCCATAGAGGGGACCATTTTGAGTGCAAAGGAGGTGGATGAACATGTGGGGGTGAAACCAGTGCTTTAAATCTTGATTTAAGTAGTGGCCAACAGGTACTTACTATGTTAAAAACTCCCATACACAAAATAAATGCCTTCATATTATTTTGTTTAAATTGTATCTCAATAAAGTCGACTTTAAGAGAGGAGAGAGATAAAGGAGATAAAATTTCTGTAATTCTAGGGATGCCTGGGTGACTCAGTTGGTTGAGTGTCCAACTCTTGGTTTTGGCTCCAGTCATGACCTAATGGGTCATGGGATTGGGCTCCATGCTCAGTGGGGAGTCTGCTTGAGGATTCTCTCCCTCTGTCCCTACCCCCACTTGCATGCTCTCTTTCTCAAATAAATAAATAAATCTTAAAAAAAAAAATTCTGTAATTCGAAGCCATCCTTTAAGAGAGTGGAAAAGAAAGCCAATGAGTGGGTAAGGAATTTTGCACCGTATATAATCAACAAAAAATATCCAGGGTATATAAGAAATTCTACCATCATACAGAAAATGAAAAACAATCAAAACAAAAATAAGGCAAAGACTTGAATAACCCCCCCCAAAAAAGGAGTAACCCAAATGCCAATAAACTATAAAAAGTTGTTCAACCTTTGAGAAGACTGAATTCAAAGCACAGTGATAAGCCATTCATCATTCATCCTAAAGAATGTCTAAAATTAAAACCAGAATGTGAAGGAATAGGAGTTTCACATTCTGCAGGTGGGAAAATACAAATTGATTCAAATTGTGTCTTGGTTCAGACTGCTATTACAAAGTATGACAAACTTGGTGACTTATACACACAACAGAAATGCATTATCTCTCAGTTATGGAGCCTGGGAGTCCAAGATCAGGATACCAGCATGGTAAGGTTCTGGTGAAAGTCCCCTTCTGGCTTGCAGAGTGTCATCTTCTATATTCTCAAATGGCAGAAAGAGGTAATTAGGGTTAGGTTAGGTCATGAGAATGGGGCCCTCATGATAGTGTTAGTGACTTCATAAGAAGTTAAAGAGAAAGAGAGCACTCTCTCTCTCTCCACATGAACACAGAGTTGAGGCCATGTGAGGACACAGCAAGAAGGTGGCAGTCTGCAACCCACAGAGAGTACCCCCACCAGGAATGGAATCAGCCGACACCTTGATCTTGGAATTCCCAGCTCCAGAACTGTGAGAAATAAATGTCTGTTATTTAAGACACCCAGTATATGATATTGTATTATAGCAAGGCAGGGCTAGGGCAGGAGCATTGTTACAAGTCTACTATGCAACTCTGTAAATAAAATAATATGGATACATTTCACAAACATAATGTTGAGTGAAAGAAACCAAAGAGAAAAATATATATTATGTGATTCCATTTAAGTTTGTTTTTAAAAAATAGTTGGGGCACCTGAGTGACTCAGTTGGTGAAGCGTCTGACACTTGATTTCAGCTCAGGTCATGATGTCAGGGCTGTGAGATCGAGTTCCATGTCAGGCTCCATGTTTAGTGCAAGTCTGCTTGAAATTCTCTTTCTCTCTCTGCTCCTCCCCCTGCTTGTGCTCTCTCTCTCTCTAAAAATAAATAAAATCTTTTAAAAATGGTAAAAGTAAATCATAATATTATAGATGCATATCTAGAGATTAAAGAAATAAAAGAGGAAGAATAGACATATAAAAGCTAAGATAATGGTTACCTCTTGTGGGAGGGAGGAGGTAGTGATTGAGAAAGAATAGTAGAGAGGCTTCTGGGGAATATACACTATTTTCTGACTTGGGTTATAATTGCATTGTCTTCACTTTGTGATTAGCTCCCTGAATTTTATATGTAGGGCACTTTTCTGTATATCTCATAATAAAAAAGTGAAAATGTAAGAGAATGATAAACACAAAATTGAGAATAGTAGTTCCTTCAGAGGGAAAGCTGGCTATGGGGAAAGGGAAGATGCATATATGTGGATTCTTCAAAATATACAAAATATTGCATAAATTATTTTGTTTATACTAAATATTATATTAAAATGAAAATAAATTTGGGATATCTGGATGGCTCAGTAGGTTAAGCGTCTAATTTCCACTCAGATAATGATCTCAGGGTCCTGGGATCGAGCTCTGCATCAGACTCCACACTCAGCAGGGAGTCTACTTGTCCCTCTCCCTCTGCCCCTACCCCCACTTGTGCTCTCTCTCTCTCAAATAAATAAGTGAAATCTTTTAAAAAAATGAAATGAAAATATTGAAATTTAATTTAAAAATTAAAAATATTTATGTCTAAATTTGAAAATATTTACATTTCATTTGGTTAGACTTTTGGGCCAAATAATGTCTAAGTTATATAAGATCATCTGTTTTAACTCCCACACATATTTATGTCAGATTGTTTTACATTTGCATCTTATCAATGAGACAATAACATCTCAGAGAAATGTATAACTTTTCCAACAACAAGCAAGGTACATGATGATGATGATGATGATGATGATGATGGACTGTCACTATTGGAACACTTACTTTGTTTAGTTTGAATGTGTCAATACTACCTTCCAGTAACTTGGTTAGGTATCTATGATTATTACTCCTATTTTGCAGAAGTGGACACAGAACCACAAAAATAAATAAATAAACAAACAAACAAATAAATAAATAAATAACAGCTTCACAAGACATAGCAAAAAGTAGCAAGGCCGGTGTGTGAGGCCAACAAGTGTATCTCCACTGCCTTGCTCTTAACTACTATAAATATTGAATATTCATGCAAAAGGAGTGTGTGTGTGTGTGTATGTGTGTGTGTGTATCTCACATGAATATTACTTCCTTCTAAATGAGGACCTGGCTGCAGTGTAGGAGAACTGATTTGTAACTTTAGTTCTGCTCTTTGTAGCTGAGTATTCCTTTGAAAGTTGCTTACCTTTTCTGGTATTGTTTTCCAATTAAAAAAATAGGAATGATTCTATTGTATCTGACCACCTCTCAGGATTGTTTTAAGAACCAATGTCGATCACATATGTGTTAGCATTTATAAAATGTAAAAGGCTAGAATTATAAACTAACATCATGAAAATAATTATCCCCTAATGCAAAATTATACTTGATATATGGACATACACAGCATATATACGTCTGAAAGAAATGCTCTTATAATATTAATCAATCATACCTTATAGACTTCCAGTGGCTTCAGATATAATCATTACATTAATATGACAGACAAGCAGTATACTTGTTGAGAAATAAAAATATTAATCATACTTCTTGGTTATCTTTACTATGCATTTTACCTTCCACACCTTATAAATACCATTGCAACCATTTTAACTCTAGTAGATTGTTCCTTCTGAATTAACTTCAGAATTAGAATTTTTTTCTTGAAAATATATGTGTTGAATTGCGATGGATTCTAAGACAAGCTGCATTCATCTATGGCAATTTATTCTTAGGCTATATGAAGTGTGTCATTCTTTTCCCAAGCAGAGTTGATTTTATTCAATATAGCATATCTCGGTGCTTTTAAAATCCACGGGGAAATTATACTTTAAATTACTTAAGGGAAAAAAGCAGCATTGCTTGACATCAAGGATTAACTGCTTCTACATAAGTTAATTTATTTTAAAAATGTGAAATAGTATGCTGATTTTGGCATCTGACTTTACAGCTCAAATGTTACAGGTATATTTTGTGAACATTATGCAAATGATGACCCAGAATTAATAAGCTGAGAATATTTATGAAACAAATGTAAAATTATTAATTAATTTATCTGATAATCTAGAAATTTTTACATGTTAAGCACCACATTCTAGGAAATTCAAGCTGTTTTCTATAGTAATACTAAATAACAAAAGGCATACATTTAAGTATCAAGTGAAAAGGTCTATATCGAGCCCCTTCTATATATTAAGAAACTGTGCTAGACACTGTGAAGAAAAATGATGTATGAGTCAGAGTTGCTCTCCTCTAATGGTTCACAGCCAAAACTCAAACAAGGCAGGCTGTACTATGTGTCAACAGAGTTAAAATGAACTGCTCTGAGGATATGAAAGATAGCATAATTCCGCTGAGATTGAGGAAACACCATTCATTCAAACACATGTAATCTCTGTTTATTTTGCCTAAACATGTACATGAGTGACATGGACATATGAGCAGTATATTTGTGTTCACAAAATCCTAGTTTGTTTGTAAAATTATCTGTTTTCTTACCTTGATAAGAAAAAAAGTCACCTGTGTATTCGTGCATAAAATAAGTAATTTAGATGATTATCCTAGGTATCTTCCAGCCCTTATAGTCTTTAAAAAATTAGATACTGTTACATATTATTTGACATGAATACTTTACCATGTGGACACTTAAGAAAACAACCTTATTATTTTTTTTTCTAAAATATGAAAAAAAATGCCAGCCTTCCTCTTACATTACAAAATTCTGATAATTATCTAAGGCTAATCATTAATCTTTGGGAAAATAATTAGTACATAGAGATATGATGTGATTATCATAAAAGAACTGAAATAATTAAGAGGACTAATATATGGGTAATTGACCTGATTTTTATTTTTTCATAATTATCAGTACTACAAGAATGAATACAAACATGCATATGCATGGTCTTTTATAGAGGAAACCACTAAATAAAGTTCAGTTTAATAAATGACTTGCCTAAGAACAGCCAGATAATAAATGCCACAGTCACAACCAAGAATTCATTCTTTTGATTCCAACTGCCATGCTATTTCCTCTCCCTGTGCTACTGCTTCATTTGTATTCATGGAATAAGCCTGAAAATAAACTCAATCATACATTTGTTTCTAGTCAAACTGATTCAGATCCTTTACAAAAATATCAGGATCACCCTTGTCACCAAAATCACCAAGTCACAAGTATTTAACAAACATCCATTATATGTCCGTCCACTGGGAAAAATAATTAGAAAACATCACCCAACTAGAACACAAGCGCCTATGAAATTCAGAGGAAGCAATAGTGGTGGGACGGGGAAGCTTATAAAGGTCAGGGGAGTTCCAAAAATATGTGAATTAAAATCCTGCACAAAACCTCTCACTTATATTTTAACTAGACTTCAAATGACAATGCCGACTCATTTTTGAAACCTAAAGAAGTTTAGATAAACAAATTACCAAGGGAGAGTGAGGCTGAACTAGAGGCAAGTATCTTTAAGAAAGAAAATAGAAACAAAAAAGAACATACAAGTGACAGCTTGCTGTTGTGGCTGGAATTCCATTAAACTAACTTTAACTAAATTGAGGCTGAAATGAAATCCAAAACAGGGAGTAGTTATTTTAAAAGTACAGAAACCATGGACGATTTTGATTATTACAACATAGTATGATTGCATATATTTACTTTCATAACCGTATATATTGTATGAAATAATGTAAAACTATGTAGGGATTCTGAGGAAAACATTTCTAGCATACTTGAAAATATTGCCTAGTAATTTTCAAATGTAAAATGCGTCTGGCAGAAAAATATTTTAGATAGTGTGTGCTTTGCACTTCCACTGAAACTAAGGAAAACACAGGTTCTAAAAATTAATTTTAAAATGATATGACATCCTAACAATATAATATAGAAAGGGAAAACAATAACTTTATAGCTGGAGAAAAATCTAGCAGATGCCACCCTAACCAAGTAACCACGGTTAAAAAGGTTAGCATCACCATAATCAGGCTGACGTTAAGGACTCCCTGACATGTTGTCATCAGACAGCATGGTTTTCCCCAAAATATCATAACCCCAGTCTAATTATAAGAAAGCAGACAAACCCAAATTGAGGGACATTCTATAAAATACTTAACCAAGTGCCTTAAAAAGTGCCAAGATTATGAAAAACAAGTAAAGCCTGGGAAACTCTCAAGATTGGAGCAGACTAAGAAGCCATTACAACTTAATGTGAGTCTGCATTAGATCCTAGAATAGACAAAAAGAAATCAGTGGAAAAACTGGTAAATCCAAACAAAGCCCCTAGCTTGGTTAACAGTGCCAATACCAACATTAATTTCTTAGTTGAAGTACGTGTGCCACGATTATGTAAGATCTTAATATGAGGGGAGATGGATGAGAGAGGTACAAGGACTCTTTACAGTATCTATTCAACTCTTTGGTAAATCTGAAACAATTTCAAAATAATAGTTAAAAACATTTTAAAGATATGACATGGAAGAAAATATTGTGATAATGGGTCAGACAATGGAGTAGACACCGAAGTGCACAAACAGAATGGAAAACTAATTAATAAATAGACTTAATCAAGATTAAACAATTTTCTCTTTAAAAAACAGTTAAGAAAATAAAAAGGTGGTCCATAGACTTAGGAAAACTTTTTGTAAAACGTGTATCAAATGAGAGATATACTGAATCTCTTACAATTGAAAAAAAATATGCAAAAACATTTGAACGCTTTCCAAAAGAAGACAAATGAATAACTAATGAGCACATGTAAAGATGCTCAACATCATTAGTCATCAAGGAAATGCAAATTAAGATCACATACGATGCCACTAATACAAAATGGCTAACGGCAGTAAGACTGATAATACCAACAATAGGCTAGGAATTGGGTGAAATTAGAACTCATATATTGCTGGTGGGACTGCAAAATGGTACAATCACTTTGGAAAAAGGTATGGAAGTACCTTATGAAGTTTATTATGCATTTGTCATATGACCCAACAATTACCATCCGGCAGAAATGAAATTATGTATCCATACAAAGACATTTATGTGAATGTTCATCCCAACAATCGTTCATTATAGCTTTAAATTGGAAAAACACATAGACATCTTTCAACTGGTGAAAGGATAACAAATTGTGGTTTGTGTACACAGTGGAATGCTACCCAATAATACAAAATGAAATATTGGGGCATCTGGGTGGCTCAGTTGGATAAGCATCTGATTCTTGATTTCGGCTGAGATCGTAATTTTAGATTTATGAGATTGAGCCTCTCCCCTGCTTGTGGGCCCACTCTCTCTCTCTAAAGCAAATAAATGAAATCTTAAAAAAAAAGAAATATTAGTGCACAGAATAACATGGGCAACCCTCAGAAACCTTATGCTACCTAAAGGAAGTTAAATACAAAAGACTGTGTGGATCAACTTACATGAAATTCTAGGAAATACAAAACTGTAGTGACAGAAAGTATACTGATCTGCATTTCAAGATGCTGCAGGGAGAGAGGAGATTTTAGTGCAAGCTTTCTAGAGAAAAAGGACTATTCTAGATCTTAATTACAGTAGTGTTTACACAATTATATACAATTACCAAAATATATCTAATTATATACTTCTGACAGAATGTATATAAATAAAACCTTAATAATAAAAAAGAACAAAATAATGTACACACCTCCCAAGAAAATTGATAAAATGTAAATGTAACCTGTCAAATAGCCAATAAAAACTTAAATCATACACATATTGACTATTTCTATAGGAGAAAGACAAGTGGATGTAGACAATTTCAGAATTGTCTCATCAGTTCCATGATGTTGGATCCATAGCTCTGCAATTCTTTTGACATCATGATAGCTGTGGACATCAGATATCATACTCTCATGTGGTTCTATAAAAACCAGGAAGAAGGGATTAGATTAGTGTCTTGTTGCTGCCATGACAAATTACCACAAATTTAGTTGTCTTTTTTTAAATTTTATTATGTTATGTTAATCCCCATACATTACATCATTAGTTTTAGATGTAGTGTTCCATGATTCATTGTTTGTGCATAACACCCAGTGCTCCATGCAGAATGTGCCCTCCTCAATACCCACCACGAGGCTAACCCATCCTCCCGCCCCCCCTCCCCTCTAGAACCCTCAGTTTGTTTTTCAGAGTCCATCATCTCTCATGATTCATCTCCCCCTCCGATTTTCCACCCCCTTCATTTTTCCCTTCCTGCTATCTTCTTCTTCTTCTTCTTTTTTTTTTTTTTTTTAAACATACAATGTATTATTTGTTTCAGAGGTACAGGTCTGTGATTACAGTCTTACACAATTCACAGCACTCACCATAGCACATACCCTCCCCAATGTCTATCCCCCAGCCACCCCATCCCTCCCACCCCCCACTCCAGCAACCCTCAGTTTGTTTCCTGAGATTAAGAATTCCTCATATCAGTGAGATCATATGATACATGTCTTTCTCTGATTGACTTATTTCGCTCAGCGTAAGACCCTCCAGTTCCATCCACGTCGTTGCAAATGGCTAGATTTCATTCCTTTTGATGGCTGCATAATATTCCATTGTGTGTGTGTGTGTGTGTGTGTGTATCTCACATTTTCTTTATCCATTCGTCTGTCGATGGACATCTTGGCTCTTTCCACAGTTTGGCTATTGTGGACATTGCTGCTATAAACATCGGGGTGTATGTACCCCTTCGGATCCCTACATTTGTATCTTTGGGATAAATACCCAGTACTGCAGTTGCTGGGTCGTAAACAACACAAATATATAATTTTAGAGTTCTATAGATCAGAAACCTAATACAGGTTTCACTGCATAAAATCAAGATATTGGCAAGCTGTTTTCCTTTCTGGAGGCTCCTAGAGAGAATCCTTTTCCTTACCTTTTTTAGCTTTTGTGAAGGCTCTCTGCACCTTGTGACTTTCCTCTTTAAAGCTAGCAATGGCAGATTGAGTCCTTCTGACATCCTACCTTAGGACCCTTCCTTCATCATCATATCTCTCTCTAACGATACTAGTAAAATTTCTCTGATTTTGAAGACTCTTGTGATTAGATTGATCATTATGGCTAATCTAAAATAATCTCTCCACGTTAAAGTAATACCCTTAATTACTTCTGCAAAATTCCTTTTGTCATATAAAGTAACATATTCCCAGGTTCCAGGGATTAGTGTAAGGCCATTTGGGGAAGGGGAGATTATTATTCTGCCCAGCACAGGGGGGTTGCAATTTGATGACAGAGCTCTCTTGAATTGCCTCTCTCCTTTTATCAGAGAGGAGAAATATTTCCTAAAAGCCTTGGGCAGATTTTCTTTTATAACTCATTTAACAGAACTATGGATCTAGTACCATGCAAAGACAGTGGAGAAAGTAATGATCTGGCTTTTCCATCTTCTATGGTGGGAGGTGGGCAAGATGACTCTTCCACCACCACCAGGATCTGTCACATACTGCTTTTCCATGGTTCTTCGTCCCAGAAGAAAATGACAGAAACATGTAAAATACTTACATGGTGAAGCTCTCTTAGTTCTGTGGCATTAGAAAGATAAGATACATATGTAATATCTGACAAATGAGACATCTATAAATTTTTCTTGAATCAAATTCTTAAAGATGCATTCCATCCGACTGAAAGATAAAGAGGCATAGCTAACAAAGCTGGAGGTCAAAACCTTACTACATGCTGGCACTGTTCAAAGCAACTCATTTAGCTAATCCTTACCATATTCTTATGAGATAGATGCTATAATTAACCTCATTTATAGACTAGAAAACAAAAATGCAGAAAGATTAAATAACTCCTTCAAAGTCACTTAACTGTTAAGTGGTAAAGATGGTAAAGATTCAAGCCTAGCAATTCTTGCTCCAGAACTCGGACTCTTCATCACAAAATTATAATTTTACATTATTCAAGTGTGTGGTGCCTATGAGATTACCAAATGAAGATTTCTAGAAGCTGATTGTGTATACACCTCCAAAGTGAGGTCTGGGCTGGAGATATAAAACTTAAAAACAGGGGGGACGCCTGGGTGGCTCAGTCGTTGAGCATCTGCCTTCGGCTCAGGTCATGATCTCAGGGTCCTGGGGTCGAGTCCCACATCGGGCTCCTTGCTCGGTGGGGAGCCTGCTTCTCCCTCTCCCTCTGTTGCTCCCCCTGCTTGTGCTCTCTCTCTCTCTGACAAATAAATGAAAATCTTGGAAAAAAAAAAAAAAACTTAAAAACAGGGAACACTTTGCAGGTCTGTGTGTCAGGGAACCTGGTGGCAAGTTCTGGAAGGAACGTTAACAGGCCAGGAGCAGGGAGGCTGAAGCATGGTACTGGAGGTCCCAGAAAACTGAGGGAGGGTCAGAGCAAGCAGAAGGCCTGGAGTACCAAGAGTCCAGAAAATCACACCGGGTGGCTGGACAAGGCCAGAAACCACCAGGACACCCACTGTAACCTAAGAAACCAGTCTGAAAAATCAGAGGGGGGCAGGGGGGAAGTTCAGGAGCAAGAAACAATGTTAGTCATTGCACTAACTTACATCCATGTAGTACTTTGTGTTACATTTCTGATTCTATTCCATTTTTTCTCATCGAAAAGATGATGAAATGGGAAATGAAAGCAAGTGCCTCCTTGTTTATTCTAGGAGCTTGTTTCTGCTTCTCATAAGGCAGCAGGCCTTATGAGAGTTGATTGAAAATGCCTCTCTTTGCTGCCAGAATAGTGGCTAAATAGGAACAATTCCAGAAATATGCTTTTCACCATAAGAGGAAATCGGCAACATTGAAAGACATGCCGATGTATATATAGCTTTCTGCTAAAAACAAAACACAACAAAAAAAAAACAACAACAAACCCTGGAGCTTCTCTAAGTTGTTATCACTATTTCTGTTTTAACTGAATTCTACTTCACATAAGGCCAGAAATGTCCTTTCTGTTCATTAAACAGTAGAATATGGTCATCTCTCCGTACCATATAATGTTGTTTCTTCTTAATGGAATCAGCACATCTAACTCCTTCTAAAAGTCCTGCAGGAAAGCCCCTTTCATATTCTGGCTAATGCATTAAGAACAATAAGAACCACTCCGTTCTCAGTGGGCTTGCATTTGGGACATTTCAGAAACTCTCTGGACTTCTCTGACTCCCAGTATTACATTAGAATAGATTTTATTTTCTCTTTATGTCAATTACATTGACTGACAGTCTGCAATGAGTTTCCTGGTAACACCTAAGGGATGCTTAGGTTTCCTTCTTTACTATTCCTCAAAATATTGAGAACCTGTCACTAAAAAGTCACTTTTCTTTCTTTTCTGCTGATGAAGACAATTTTACTCCTAACCTCACGTATAATTTGCCAAATACAATAAGGTTTTAGATTATACAACTGCCTGAGATCATGGATTTTTAAAGAGCTCCCCCCGACCTTGGTGATAATCTTGAATTCTCTATGGGAGGTAGTTAAGATTTATTCATTAGTTTAATCATGGCTGTTTGTCTACATGAAACCAAATAACCTTCTTTTTTTAGTGTATGTATTAATCATGATTAATCATGGCATTACACTAAAAATGCTCTTTGGGCTTAGACATACATTTCCTGGACATAGAATTAAGCATAGATAATTGATCTGTACAAATCTATAAATATTTACCCTGAGGGTGAGGGGAGCGGAGCAGTACACTAAGAAATTTACTTTGAAAATGATTTGGGATATTAAACTGCAAATTTATTCCCTGGTAACCTTGAGTGTCCCAGGAGGTATTCACTTAGCCCTTTCTCATGCTCTGTGAGTCTGATCCTGTGCAACCATCCCAATATCCCTTTGCAGAGCTTTTATGTGTTACCCCTTTTTGTTGAATTAATATGTCTCTCAGAATCTTTTCTTCTGTTCTGAACTGTAGACGTTTTGTTTCACTAATATGTCCATCACTGTGGGTGAGAAACCTGAAGGCCTAGCCTCAGAAGATGAAAGGATTTTTAGGAAAGGAAAGAAAAGTTTATATGAAGAAAATGCATCAGGACATATATTTTAACTATTTTTCTGTTAAAAATATATGCAGGTTTTCCTCAACTTTCAGTGGAGTTAAGTCTCAATAAACCCATTCTAAGTTGAAAACCTGGTAAGTCAAAATAGATTTCATACAAATAACCCACCAAACATCACAGCTTAGCCTAGGCTGCCCTAAACATGCTCAGTACACTTACATTAGCCCACAGTTGGGCGAAATCATCTGACACAAAGCCTATTTTATACTAAAATGTTGAACGTCTCAGGTAAGTTATTGAACACTGTACTGAAAGTGAAAAGCAAAATAGGGTACAGAATGGTTTTAAGTCATCAGCTGTTTACTCTTGTGATTGCATGGATCACTGGGAGCTGAAGCTTGTTGCCCTGCCCAGCATCACATGAGAGTATTGTACTGCATGTCATAAGCCTGGGAAAAGATCAAAATTAAAAATTCAAATCAAGGTTTCTATAGAATGCATATCTCTTTTGCACAGTAGTAAGGTGGAAAAATCGTATGTCGAACTCTTGTAGTTGGAGACCGTCTTTACGCACCACTAAGACAAGTCCTTTCTCAATCAGTGCTATTTCCTTTCCCCATTTTAGTTTGTTTAATGATAACAGAGCACAACTCTGAAGCCAGACCACTGAGTTAAACTTCACTAGCTGTGTGATTTTAGGCAAATCACTAACTGATCTGTGACTCACTTTTCTCATCTAAAAGAATGATTAAGATAAGTGGACTAATCCCATAGTTCTTTTATGAGGAATAATCTATAACAAGATTATAATATACAAAGCATTTAAGACAGTGTCTACCATATGGTAAGTACTTACTAATCCTTATTGCATGTGGTTAACATAAAATTTTTTTTTCAGTCTAAACTATTCCAGAATAATTTCTCTTTTTAATTTCAAATCCATATTATTTCAAACTTAATTTGACACTTTTGGCAAAAGGAGATATAGTTCTCTAATAATTTGATAATTATGTAATGATGTTAATATTATCATTGTATAATTATAATTACCAAATTATAATCATTGGTTACTAAAAAAAAACAAAATGCGTGGGGTTGCACAATGATTGTGTTGTTTTCCATTTCTCACCTCTGTCTCTCAGCAACATTCTACAGCCTTCTCTGCCTTGCTTTGTGCAAAAGGGCATTAAATACTAGAGAACATATCAGCGAGACCCCTTCACAAGTTGGCTTCCACTTGGGTTCAGCTAGTGGAAATCACCATTAACAAGTCAGAAAAACAGAGGAAAGGGAGGTTGGGGTGTTTCCTCCTCTCCTCCTTCCTTTCTCTAGTATTATCTTTGGCAAACAATGGTCTCATCAAGACTAGGGTCCTGTGCTCTATTTTTGCTTCTATAATCAGCCCATCCTTGAATGCTGTGCTTCCCCAGAAAGTTTACAAAGATTAGCTCTCTGATTTGTTCTGCAAAGACAGTTCTCCCTGCCTGGAAGGTAATACATTCAGATTGGTTTCAGATATATTTGAGAAATCATCATTTCCCTCAGCAATACTAGCACTTAGTGTGACTTGTTTAAGAAATCTGGCGAATATAAAAGTTTATGTTCATTCATAACATTGCCTAAAAGTAAAGGGGAAGAACAAATGTATTTAGGACCCCTAGACCAGTATGTGGCACAAAAGAGAGCTTCCCATTTCTAATTACACACCAAGCAGTTCTTATAAAATGAAGACATAGGGGAAGTATGTAATTTGTTCTTCAAAGCGGAACACCTTGAGACAGAAAGGAAATCCTGGGGTACCTGGGTGGCTCCGTCATTAAGCGTCTGCCTTTGGCTCAGGTCATGATCCGGGGGTCCTGGGATCGAGCCCCGCATGGGGCTTCCTGCTCCGCGGGAAGCCTGCTTCTCCTTCTCCCACTCCCCCTGCTTGTGTTGCCTCTCTCGCTGTGTCTCTATCAAATAAATAAATAAAAAATCTTTAAAAAAAAAAAAGAAAGGAAATCCTGTCCATAATTACAGGAGGACGGTAAGCATAAACTGGGGCTGTCTAGAAAGCTGAGGCTTGTGCCCCAACTAATGATAGAATTTTGTCTATAGATTCTTATCTGGTTTCCTGTTCTATTCAACTAATCACAGAGGTTCTTCTCATTAGAGAGAAGCAAACCTAATGGATCTATTTGGCATCTTCATCTGGTCTCTAAGCACGTATTCACATATTACAGAACCTAACCACTTTGACCATAACAGGTTTACAAAGAAATACAAACCTCTTATAGGCCAGTAAGAGAACCACTGATGATTTTGAGAGACGTAAAGAGGTCTTTACCTAGAACAAAAGAAAACAAGTGTTTTTAACCTCCTTATATAATTCAAGCCCAAATACTGTGCTTCAGGCTTAGGTCTTGACCCATGCATGCTCTTCTCAGGATTTAGGGAGATACCTGAGCTTTCACAAAGGACTTTGATCCATCACGAAGTTTTGATTATACTTATTTTTGTATATCATACATTTCTGTTTTTAATTTCTTCATTGTCACAAAGAGATGTAACAGAAATAATTTTTAAACAAGTTCCAGGGATATTTTTGAGTAGACCTGGAGTTCACAAAATGGAGTAAGTTTATGCTCTTCCGTTTATGGAACTCTACTATCGTTTTCTGTGTGTGTGAACACATTTACTTTTTAGATTCTTTAGGTATCTATGTATTTAAATTATGTCCTTCACATTACTGTCCCTAGTGGTGGCCATGGAAGTGCATGCCACCATCATAACCTTCATTCCTGCACACATTCCCCCAGGCTTTTTCCATCTACTGACAGAACACAGATGGCTATTAAACCTCGACCATTCCCACCTGATGTGGGATTCCTCTAAATGCGGCACCTTTGGCTTGGTGACTGCTCATCTTCCTATGGCCAGAAAAACTTCTTAAACCATTTTTTTTTTTAATTCCCCTCACCTTTCACAGAAATAGAATTGTGTTACAGTCTGACAGCCCTCCCTGAAGACTCCTGCATACCCCTTTCGTAATTTTCATAGACATCTTACCAATAAACCCTGTATAACTTTAATTCCTTCTTCGTTTGTGTCTCTTGGACGATCAGAACTGACACTTAACAGAAAGAGGGAGGGAGGGAGGGGGAGAGAGAGAAAGAGAGAGAGATCCCTGGAAAACATTGTATTGCTTTATGAGCATGTGAGTTTTATTTATATAAATGATATATTGTTATAAATTAGTTTTAGAATACTTTAATTTTTCCCCTGAATATTATGTTTTTGGAGAAGATTAATCTCTTTTCATCTTTTTTTCTGACCAATATGAAATATTCTACCATAGGGATATATCACAGTTTGCTTTTCATTTCCCTTTTCATGAATCCCTAAGCTGTTTCTGGTCTTTGCTAACATAAAACACGTTGCTCTAAAGATTCTAGGTAGTTTTCTTCCTGTGAACAGGTGAAAGAGCTTTTCTGGGCTATTTGGGAATCCTGTTTTGTAATTAACTGTACAAATAACTGATTGTAATCCCCATAAACACTACAAACAGGTTTCCCAAATTGTTAAAACTCCCACCAACATGCCAGGGGTCCTCTTTGCCCATATCCTTGTTATCATTTGGCATTATTTTTTCCCCTCAATTTTTGCTACTCTGATGAGTGATATATCAAACTGCATCTCTCTGATTATTAGTAAAGCTGAGAATCTATTTGTAAATATATTAGTCATTTGGAATATCTTTTCTGTGAGCTACTTATTTATTCACTTTATCATTTGTTTTCAACTGGATTTCCTATCATTTTAGACTTATACTTTCACATTTAAGTGTCTCCTTTTAAGTTAGTCTTTTTGAATATGTTAGTGTGTGCCTGTCCTGGGTACCCATGTCATTTTGAGGTTGCTTGTTGTTACCAGCTTATTAAGGTGTAAGTGGCATACAATATTTTGCACATATATAAAATGTATAATTTGGCAAGACTGACATATGTATACCCCCATGAAACCACCACTATAATCAATATGATAAATACAGGCAACTCCCCTAAAAGGTTCCTTGTGACTGTCATTCTTTGCCCCCACCTATTTCTGCCAGTCTTTACTCCTTCTACAGGCAGCAAATGTCCTACTTTCTATCATGATAGGTTAGTTTGCACATTCTTGCCTTTTTTGTTAATAAATCATACAACATGTACTTTATTTGATTGGCTTGTCTCTCTCAACATAATTATTTCAAGATTCATCCATGATGTAGTATCTACCAATGAGTCATGCCTTCTTTTTTTTTGTTAATTTTTTTATTGTTATGTTAATCACCATACATTACATCATTAGTTTTTGATGTAGTGTTCCATGATTCATTGTTTGTGCATAACACCCAGTGCAGAATGTGCCCTCTTTAATACCCATCACCAGGCTAATCCATCCTCCCACCCCTTCTCCCCTCTGGAACCCTCAGTTTGTTTTTCAGAGTCCATCATCTCTCATGGTTCGTCTACCCCTCAGATTTCCCCCCCTTCATTCTTCCCCTCCCACTATCTTCTTCTTTTTTTTTTCTTAACACTTTGTATGATCAGCTTTTTAAATTGTAGCCTTTCTAATCAGTATGTATCTCATTTTGGTTTTAATTTACATTTCCCTAATGACTAATAATGTTGAGCATAATTCATGTGATTATTGGCCATCTGCATATCTTTTTTGATGAAATGCCTTTTCAAATTTTTTATCCATCTTTATTGGGTTATTTGTTTTCTTATTATTGAGTTTGGAGAATGCTTTATGTATTCCAGAGACAAGTTCTTAATCAGATTCGTAAATATTTTTACCATTTCTTTTTTTATCACCACTAGTTCACATTCCAAGTTCATTTTATCCTCTCTCTTTTTTAATTCCTTTATATATTTCTCATAATTCCTTCCTGAGGAAATTATTATATTGCTTAATGTTGTTAATTTTGTTGACTATAGAGGAGTATGTTTATTCCATTTCTTAGAATAATATTTCATCTAGGGTACATCCTCTAGGTCTGTTTTTACTTTTTTTAAATTTTGTTTTAAAGTATATCTCTACATAGGTTTAATTTATTTTATTTTCATGCATTTATTTTATGCATTTTTTAAGAAATTGGGGAATACCTATTCAGTTTTGCCACTTGCCTAAAAATTAAGTGGGATGGACATCCATGATTGCTGACTTAACCAAGAGATTCATTTTTTTTAATGTAATCTCAGAGCATTTGATCAAAAATTATGCTTTGACATGTTATATAGACATACAGATCAAAGAAAAAGAAAGTAGAGTTCAGGAGACCCAGTTATATGATTAATCGATTTCAATAAAGGTGCCATGATGATTCAATGGAAAATAATTTTTTTCACCATAAACTGCTGGAACAATTAGACGGTCTAAAATTTTTTGAAGGAAAAAAGAACACAAATAAATAAAAAGACAAATCTTTGACCTATCTTGCTCTACTCACCATACACAAACATGACCTGGTATTAGATTATAGACCAAAATGTAAATCTTACTATTAACGGCATCTAGGAGGTAATACGTAGAGAAACTTTGGGTCAGGCAAAGGTTTTTTGTTGTTTTTTTTTAATTTGACAGAAAATAAATATAAAATATAAAATTTAAAAAGCAGTGTTGAACTTTATCAAAATTAAGAAAAAGATCTTTAAAAGACACTTAAATTAAAAAGGTAAGGCACAAATGAGAGAAAATATTTTCAAAACACATTTGAAAAAGTACTGTTCAATGAATATATAAAGAATATATAATTATATATCTAAATATATTTGTAATATACAAACTTTTTTATAATATAAATAAACTATATAAAGAATACACAAAGAACTCCTAAAATTAATGATGAGAAGAAAAACAAGTCATTAACAAATGGGCAAAAAGTATGAGCAAATGCTTCCCCCCAAGAAAGAGATGGCAAATAAGCCCATGGAAAAAATGTTCAACATCAATAGTCATTAGGGAAATGCAAATTAAATTCACAATGAGATTTCATGCACATTTACTAGAAAGGCTGGGATTAAAAAATAAAATGAAACAGGCAATACAAAGTGTTGGCAAGGATGTGACACGATTGGAACTCTCACATGCTGCTGGAAGAATGCAAAATGTGTTCAACAATAAAAAAGAACCCACCACTGATATATCCTACAACATGAAAGAAGTCCAAAAACCTCAAGAACGAAGCCAGAACTAAAAACAAACAAACAAACAAACAAACAACAACAAAAAAAACTACAGACTGAATGTTTCCATTTATTTGATATTTTGGAAACTGCAAAGGGTAGGAACAGATATCAGAGCATCAGTTGCCAAGGACTGGGAATGAAGTGAAGGAAGGGGGGTAAGCTTGGGAGGTAGAGGAAAGACTTTCTATCTTAATTATGTGGGTGATTATATAACTGATTGGATTCCTCAAACCTTATGGAGATGTACAAAAGCAAAAAATAGATGAGTTTTACTGATGTAAATACACATCAGTAAACCTGAATTAATAAAAATGTATGTTTGACAGTTGCTCCAGGAGCAGGTTCTTCCTCACCCCTTGACGTACCTTACTTCATGTTCTTAAATCATATTTTTACTTGTTTACCTTGTTTATTGGTCAGTCTCCCTACTAGAATGCAAGCTTCTCAGGGACATTCCTTGTTGTTCATGATGATATACCTGGTGTGTAGAGTAGTACATGATACCCAGGAGGTGCTCCTGGGTTGTGTTTGGTTCACTAAATTAGCACTTTAGATTTGAATGTTCTCTGTTCAATTTTTTTTTATCAATAACTACAAAAATGGTAGCGATTTTTTCTTCTGCTTCCAACTTTCAACTCCAGAATTAAAAGAAAAAGTAATAAATAAAATGAGTTACTTTTCCAGGATGGGGTGGGGATCTCTTCTTCTTCAGCCTTGCGCCTCCTGTCACACTTTATCTGTAGTCAAATATATTCTAAATGCCTATCTTTGCAGTAAGACATAACTTCTAGGCCCTCATGTGAACTCTGACTTTTAGAGAAACCAGCAGTTTTAGAGACCTGAGAAATGTGTTTTCAAGATTCCATTTTCTCATTTGAATAATTGCCTGTTACTACCTACCCTATAGGCTTGTGGTAAGGATTCACTAAAACAGGTAAATAATGAGCCAGATTCAATGATTGGCCAAGAAGTATTATTCAATACATCTTTTTCAAAAAATATTCAATATATATTCTCTAGTTTCAAAACTGGATCTTCTGGACTACTACTACCACTACTACTACTAATAATAATAATGGCCTTAAATGTTAGAAGAGGAAATTCAGAATGCTTTCTGTGCTTTTCTAAACACAAAGTCTGATATTATCTCTTCTGGTGTAATCAGATATTGAGAACAATTTTCTGTAATCAATTAATTTATTTTTTCCTATATTATTCTTATATTTTTATTCTTATATTATTAATGATTCCTTTTTATAAAAATAATCTATCTCCACCTAAACACTTCCACTGCTTACTTCATGTTCTAAACTCCTAAAGGGAAAAAACCCTGCATTACATTTCTATGGATCTTTTTTTTCTGTGTTATGTTAATCACCATACATTGCATCATTAGTTTTTGATGTAGTGTTCCATGATTCATTGTTTGCGTCTAACACCCAGTGCTCCGTGCAGAACGTGCCCTCTAAATACCCATCACCAGACTAATCCATCCCCCACGCCCCTCCCCTCTAGAACCCTCAGTTTGTTTTTCAGAGTCCATTGTCTCTCATGGTTCATCTCCCCCTCTGGTTTCTCCCCCTTCATTCTTCCCCTCCTGCTATCTTCTTCTTATTATTTTTTTTAACATATAATGTATTATTTGTTTCAGAGGTACAGATCTGTGATTCAACAGTCTTGTACAATTCACAGTGCTCACCACAGCACTCCCCATACCCTCCCCAATGTCTATCACCCAGCCACCCCATCAATCCCACCCCCCACCACTCCAGCAAACCTCAGTTTGATTCCTGAGATTAAGAATTCTTCATGTCAGTGAGGTCATATGATACATGTCTTTCTCTGATTGACTTATTTCGCTCAGCATAACACTCTCCAGTTCCATCCATGTCATTGCAAATGGGAAGATCTCATTCCTTTTGATGGCTGCATAATATATATATGTATATTTATATATACATCTTCTTTATCCATTCATCTGTCAATGGACATCTTGGCTCTTTCCACAGTTTGGCTATTGTGGACATTACTGCTATACACATTGGGGTGCACATACCCCTTTGGATCCCTACATTTGTATCTTTGGGGTAACTACCCAGTAGGCAATTGCTGGATCGTATGGTAGCTCTATTTTCAACTTTTTGAGGAACCTCCATACTGTTTTCCAGAGTGGCTGCACCAGCTTGCATTCCCACCAACAGTGCAGGAGGGTTCCCCTTTCTCTGCATCCCCGCCAACATCTGTCATTTCCTGACTTGTTCATTTTAGCCATTCTGACTGGTATGAGGTGATATCTCATTGAGGTTTTGATTTGGATTTCCCTGATGCTGAGCGATGTTGAACACTTTTTCATGTGTCTATTGGCCATTTGGATGTCTTCTTTGGAAAAACGTCTGTTCATCTCTTCTGCCCATTTCTTGATTGGATCATTTGTTCTTCGGCTGTTGAGTTTGATGAGTTCTTTATAGATTTTGGACACTAGCCCTTTGTCTGATATGTCATTTGCAAGTATCTTCTCCCATTCTGTTTGTTGTCTTTTGGTTTTATTGACTGTTTCCTTTGCTGTGCAAAAGCTTTTTATCCTGATGAATCCCAATAGTTCATCTTTGCCCTTGCTTCCCTTGCCTTTGGCAATGTTTCTAGGAAGAAGTTGCTGCGGCTGAGGTCCAAGAGGTTGCTGCCTGTGTTCTCCTTTAGGATTTGGATGGACTCCTGTCTCACATTGAGGTCTTTCAACCATCTGGAGTCTATTTTTGTGTGTGGTGTAAGGAAAGGGTCCAGTTTCTTTCTTCTGCATGTGGCTGTCCAATTTTCCCAACACCATTTGTTGAAGAGACTGTCTTTTTTCCATTGGACATTCTTTCCTGCTTTGTCGAAGATCAGTTGACCATAGAGTTGAGGGTCTATTTCTGGGCTCTCTATTCTGTTCCATTGATCTATGTCTCTGTTTTTGTTCCAGTACCATACTGTCTTTGTGATTACAGCTTTGTAATAGAACTTGAAGTCTGGAATTGTGATGCCGCCAGCTTTGCTTTTCTTTTGCAACATTCCTCTGGCTATTTGGGGTCTTTTCTGGTTCCATACAAATTTTAGGATTATTTGTTGTATTTCTTTGAAAAAAGTAGATGGTATATTGATGGGGATTGCATTGAATGTGTAGATTGCTCTAGGTAGCATTGACATCTTCACAATATTTGTTCTTCTAATCCATGAGCATGGAACATTTTTCCATTTCTTTGTGTCTTCCTCAATTTCTTTCATGAGTATTTTATGGTTTTCTGAGTACAGATCCTTTGCCTCTTTGGTTAGATTTATGCCTAGGTATCTTATGGTTTTGGGTGCAATTGTAAATGGGATCGACTCCTTAATTTCTCTTTCTTCTGTCTTGTTGTTGGTGTATAGGAATGCCACTGATCTCTGTGCATTGATTTTCTATCCTGCCACTTTACTGAATTCCTCTATGAGTTCTAGCCGTTTTGGGGTGGAGTCTTTTGGGTTTTCCACATAAGGTATCGTATCATCTGCAAAGAGTGAGAGTTTGACTTCTTCTTTGCCAATTTGGATGCCTTTGATTTCTTTTTGTTTTCTGATTGCTGTGGCTAGGACTTCTAATACTATGTTGCATAGCAGTGTTGATAGTGGACATCCATGCCGTGTTCTTGACCTTAGGGGGAAAGCTCTCAGTTTTTCCCCATTGAGAATGATATTCGCTGTAGGTTTTTCATAGATGGCTTTTATGATATTGAGGTATGGACCCTCTATGCCTATACTCTGAAGAGTTTTGATCAAGAAAGGATGCTGTACTTTGTCAAATGCTTTTTCTGCATCTATTGAGAGGATCATATGATTCTTGTTCTTTCTTTTATTAATGTATTGTATTACATTGATTTGTGGATGATGAACCATCCTTGCAGCCCAGGGATAAATCCAACTTGGTCATGGTGAATAATCCTTTGAATGTACTGTTGGATCCTATTGGCTAGTATTTTGGTGAGAATTCTTGCATCCATGTTCATCAAGGATATTGGTCTGTAATTCTCCTTTTGGAAGGGGTCTTTGTCTGGTTTGGGGATCAAGTAATGGTGGCCTCATAAAATGAGTTTGGAAGTTTTCCTTCCATTTCTATTTTTTGGAACAGTTTCAGAAGAATAGGTATTTATTCTTCTTGAAATGTTTGGTAGAATTCCCCTGGGAAGCCATCTGGCCCTGGGCTTTTGTTTGTTGGGAGATTTTTGATGACTGCTTTAATTTTTAATGGTTATAGGTCTGTTCAGGTTTTCTGTTTCTTCCTGGTTCAGTTTTGGTAGTTGATACATCTCTAGGAATGCATCTATCTCTTCCAGGTTATCTAATTTGCTGGCATAGAGTTGCTCATAATATGTTCTTATAATTGTTTGTATTTCTTTGGTGTTGGTTGTGATCTCTCCTCTTTCATTCATGATTTTGTTGATTTGGGTCCTTTCTCTTCTCTTTTTGATAAGTCTGGCCAGGGGTTTATCAATCTTGTTAATTCTTTCAAAGAACCAGCTCCTAGTTTCATTGATCTGTTCTACTGTTCTTTTGGTTTCTATTTCATTGACTTCTGCTCTGATCTTTATTATTTCTCTTCTCCTGCTGGGTTTAGACTTTATTTGCTGTTCTTTCTCCAGCTCCTTTAGGTGTAGGGTTAGGTTGTGTACTTGAGACCTTTCTTGTTTCTGGAGAAAGGTTTGAATTGCTCTGTACTTTCCTCTTAGGACTGCCTTTGCTGTATCCCAAAGATTTTGAACAGTTGTGTTTTCATTTTCATTTATTTCCATGAATTTTTTTAATTCTTCTTTAATTTCCTGGTTGACCCATTCATCCTTTAGTAGGATGCTCTTTAGCCTCCATGTATTTGAGTTCTTTCCTACTTTCCTCTTGTGATTGAGTTCTACTTTCAAAGTATTGTGGTCTGAAAATATGCAGGGAATGATCCCATTCTTTTGGTACCAGTTGAGACCTGAGTTGTGATGTAGGATGTGATCGATTCTGGAGGATGTTCCATGGGCACTAGAGAAGAATGTGTATTCTGTTGCTTTGGGATGCAATGTTCTCAATATATATTTGAAGTACATTTGGTCCAGTGTGTCATTTAAGGTCTTTATTTCCTTGTTGATCTTTTGCTTAGATGATCTGTCCATTTGAGTGAGGGGGGTGTTAAAGTCCCCCACTATTACTGTATTGTTGTCAATGTGTTTCTTTGCTTTTGTTTTTAATTGGCTTATATACTTGGCTGCTCCCATGTTAGGGGCATAGATATTTACAATTGTTAGATCTTCTTGTTGGATAGACCCTTTAAGTAGGATATGGTGTCCTTCCTCATCTCTTATTACAGTCTTTGGTTTGAAATCTAATTTGTCTGATATAAGGATTGCCACCCCAGCTTTCTTTTGGTGTCCATTAGCATGGTAAATAGTTTTCCACCCCTTCACTTTCAATCTGGGGGTGACTTTGGGTCTAAAATGAGTCTCTTGCAGACAGCATATCGATGGGTCTTGTTTTTTAATCCAGTCTGATAGCCTGTGTCTTTTGATTGGGGCATTTAGTCCATTTACATTCAGGGTAACTATTGAAAGATAGGAATTTAGTGCCATTTTCTGTAAAGTGACTGTTACTGTATATTGTCTGTGTTCCTTTCTGGTCTCTGTTGCTTTTAGGCTCTCTCTTTGCTTAGAGGACCTCTCGATATTTCTTGTAAGGCTGGTTTTGTGTTTGCAAAGTCCTTTAGTTTTTGTTTGTCCTGGCAGCTTTTTATCTCTCCTTCTATTTTCAGTGACAACCTAGCTGGATATAGTATTCTTGGCTGCATATTTTTCTCATTTAGTGCTCTGAATGTATCCTGCCAGTAGTTTCTGGTCTGCCAGGTCTCTGTGGATAGGTCTGTTGCCCATCGAATGTTTCTACCATTGTAGGTTACATATCTCTTCTCCCAAGCTGCTCTCAGGATTTTCTCTTTGTCTCTGAGACTCCTAAGTTTTACTATTAGATGTTGGGGTGTTGACCTATTTTCAATGATTTTGAGAAGGGTTCTCTGTGCCTCCTGGATTTTGATGCCTGTTTCCTTCCCCAAATTATGGAAGTTCTCTGCTATATTTTGCTCCAATATACCTTCTGCCCCTCTCTCTCTTTCTTCTTCTTCTGGGATCCCAACTATTCTAATCGTGTTTCATCTTATGGTATCGTTTCTCTCTCAAATTCTGCCCTCATGATCCAATAGTTGTTTATCTCTCTTTTTCTCAGCTTCTTTATTTTCCATCATTTGGTCTTCTATATCACTAATTCTCTCTTCTGCCTCATTTATCCTAGTAGTTAGAGCCTCCGTTTTGATTGTACCTCATTAATAGCCTTTTTGATTTCGACTTGGTTAGATTTTAGTTCTTTTATTTCTCTAGAAAGGGTTTCTCTAACAACTTCCATATTTTTTTCAAGCCCAGCTAGTATCTTTAAAATCATAATTCTGAACTCTTGTTCTGACATCGTACTAATGTCCATATTGAGTAGGTCCCTGGCAGTCGGTACTGCCTCTTGTTCTTTTGGTTGAGGTGATTTTTTCCGTCTTGTCATTTTGTCCAGAGGAGAATAGATGAATGAGAGAACAAACTGCTAACAGGGTAACACCGTCCCCAGAAAGTATACACTAAACAAATCAGAAAAGACCTGAAAACAGAGGAAAAGAAAGGGAAAGAAAGAAAACAGAAAAAGAAAAAAAAAAAAAAAACAGAAAAAGAAAAAGATATAAACAAACAAAGAGAAAACAAATGAAACAAAAAACAGAATATGATCAAATATGACCAGGCTGGTGCATAGATCAGTGCCACACACACCAGATTTTGGGTGTATTTTGGTCTGTTAGAAGAAAGTGCCCCCAAAATTTTAAAGAAAGAAAAACTTATATATGTACAAAAATAAGGGTTAATACAATGAAGGGATGGAATATGACTGTAAAGATGAAAATTATAAAAGATTTTATAAAAGGAATAGATAAGAAGTTGGTTGACAAAAGAAAGAAGATGATTTAAAGAAAAAAAGAAAAAAAAAGGGAGAGAATGTGATCATGCAGGAGACTAGAACAAAGCCATACACTAGAGATTTAGGGTATATTTTGATCTGTTAGAAGAAACTGTATCTCAAAATTTTAAAGAGAGAACAACCTTTATATATATAACAAAAATAAGGGTAACTACTATGAAGGCATAGAATATGGCTCTAAAAATTAAAATAAAAAATATTTTTTTAAAAAAGGGATTGATAAGATGTTGGTTGAAAAAGGGAAAAAGAAAAATTTGGAAAAAAAAAAGACATTTAAAAAAAATTAACTTTGAAAGACTAAAGAATCATGGTTAAAAAGCCATGGATTCTATGTGCAGTATTCCCCCAGCTCTGGAGTTCTGCCATTCTCATTGATCAGTAAACTTGGTCTTGGCTGGCTGTTCTCGCTGATCTTCTGGGGAGGGGCCTGTTGCTGTGGTTCCTAAATGTCTTTGCCAGAGGTGGAATTGCCCCGCCCTTGCCGGTTGGGGCTAAGTAATCTGCTCAGGTTTGCTCTCGGGAGCTTTTGTTCTCTGCAAGCTTTTGGTACAGCTTTGGAGGACAAGAGTGAAAATGGTGGCCTCCCAATCTCCGCCCCAGAGGAACTGAGAACTCGGGGTCCCGCTCCTCAGCGTGCCCCCAGAGAAAAGCAGTCAGTCACTCCCATCTCCCTGGTCTCTGGCCGCACTCCACGCTCACCCGGCCTGTGACCGATCGTTTTTATCTCTGGCACCCGACCCTGTGTGGAGTCTCCAAACCCAGCAGATCCCTGCAGTGCACTCCTGCGCAGCTCCTCCCAGAGGAGGAAGGGGAGTCTCCCTGGATCTGTCGCTTGTTGGGTCCCTGCTGGAGGAGCAGTGGCCCGACTGTGCCGCGGATCACAGTTTATGACAACCCCGAGCTGAGAGCCGGCTTTCCCTCTCCGATACCTGGGAGCTGTGCCACACTTAGGCACCCCTGGTCTTCTGTGATCCCGAGGGTCCTGAGACCACACTGTCCCAGAGAGGATTCCACCCCCCACTTAGCCACTGGAGCACGTCCCTCAGCAGAGCAGACATCTAAAAGTTCCGATTTTGTGCTCCACGGTTCTATCACTTGCCAGAAGCGGCCGTGGGAGGCCCCCTCCCCCACTGTCTATCCTCCCGAATATCACCTCGGATTCACTTCTCCACATGTCCTACCTTCCAGAAAGTGGTCGCTTTTCTGTTCAGAGAGTTGTTGCTATTCTTTTCTTCGATCTCCTGTTGAGTTTGTAGGTGTTCAGAATGGTTTGATCCCTATCCAGCTGAATTCCTTGGACGAGAGAAAATCCAGTTCTCCTACTCCTCCGCCATCTTGCTCTGCCACCCCTATTTCTATGGATCTTGACCTTAATACCATGCATATGGTAGGTTCTCTGTAAACATGTAGACTTGTTAACTAAGCTGTGGGGAGGAGCTCAGTTATACATTCAGAAATTGATGATCACAAGAGGATGATATTAACAAACAAACAAACAAACAAAAACACTCTCACTCCTTTCAAAGTTTACTTCAAAATTTGTCTGGATTAATTCATTTCTAAGATCACTTAGTAAGCATATCCAGAAAGTTTCTTCTTTAGTCAATATAATTTGTAAGTCCCCTTGACACTGTGGACAATTATTCATGCAGTGCAGACAGGTCGGCCTGTTATTGGAAAGGGCAGCTAGCTCATTTTTCTTTCTTGCTTAGTCTAATGCTACTTTGGCTCAGAGAATGAGAAATGGTCTTTTACAAAGAATGAAGCACTGTATATCCCCCGAAGCTCTACTATTGAAAAGTCCAAAGATGGAAGGAAAAAAATGGAAATAAATTTTATCATCTTTCCTTCCTTTTCACTGTCCTCAGCTCTGTCTCTTTTGTTTTTGTTGCTTGTTTGTTTGTTTGTTTTTAAAGTTACCTTGGATCTGATCATAAAATACTAAATTTCCAGAAGGCAGAATCTGAAAATTATGGTTGAATTTTATTTCCAAAATAAAATATTTTTCAAAATTCTAGATCAACATGTATGATCAGTAATTAATTATCTTTGCATTGCTTCTAGGAGTCCTATTATGCTAGGAATAACTACTTTAGCCATTATCCTCGTCTTCAAATGTCAGGTAAGGGTTTAAAAAGATGAGCATAAAATGTATCTCAGCCAAGCACCTGGCAAGTAGCATTATTCAATAAATACCTGTGCTTACTGTTGAAACCTGTTCCCCTGCTTTGTCTCCTAGATGTCCTTCCTCAAATTCATATACAATCAGTACTCAAGTCATGTAATTTTGCAGTCTACTTTTATGTCTACCATTTGAGAAGCTAAATATACAAAAATGGTAAAGACAGACCATATTTGACAACAGAACTCTGAATGACATCTTTCAGATAGCCAGACCACAACTTCTGTAGACACCAGCCCAAGGAGCCAAACTGAAACCTTGTAGCAATCAGCCAAGAAAGTTAAGGACTTGCCAACCTCCCTAATGTTTGCCCCAGTTTCCAACTCAGGACTAAGGAGAGAAAGCCACATATGCTCTTCAACCCAATCACATAGAATGCTCCTTCTTGCTAGCCTGCCTCCAACTTCCTATGCCAACAACTTCTAATTAGAGCATACCTGAAGCTTTCCATGTTTTTGTTTTTTTTTTTTTTTTTTCACTATAAAGATTTCTCATTTCTTTTATATCTGTGTGTGTCTGCCAAATGTTAGTGATAATGGCTAAATCTCTGTAACAACAAACTGTGAATAGATTTTCTTTGTTTACATTTTGGTGGTCTTCATTTATTTCCACACACTTTTCATTTGAACTTTGTCGTAACTTTTTAATTTTATTTCATTTTTTAATTATTTAAATTCCGGTTACTTATCATACATGTAATATTAGTTTCTGGTGTACATAATAGTCCACATGTTTATACATTACACAACACTCACCACAAAAGTGGCTAGCTAGCACCCGCCCCAAATGTCACTATCATAATACCATTGACTATATTCCTTCTGCTGTGCCTTTTATTACCATGACTTATTCATTCCAATAATTGGAAGCCTGTACCTCCCACTCCCCTTCACCAATTTTGTCCATCCTCCCACCCCTCCCTTCTGGCAACCATCAATTTGTTCTCTGTATTTAGGAGTCTTTCTGCTTTTTGTTTGTTTATTCATCTGTATTTTAGGTTCAACATATGAGTGAAATCATATGGTATTTGTCTTTCTGAATCTGACTTATTTCACTTAACATAATTCCCTCTAGGTCCATCCATGTTGTCAAAAATGACACGATCTTACCCTTTCTTTTGGCTGTGTAATATTCCTTTATGTGTGTGTCTGTTTGTGTACCAAATCTTTTGTATCCATTCATCTATTGATGGACACTTGAGTTGCTCTTTGTAAATAATGCTACAGTAAACACAAGGGTGCATATATCTTTTTGAATTTGAACTTTGAATATTATGGTAACCTCTTATTGTTTTCATCTCCTATTTTTATTCGTTCTTCTTGATTCTTACATCATCCTGTCCTTGAAGCAAACGTCTACATTTTCACCAGTTTGATATTTCGGTACTTAATGCAATAGTGTCAGTCTCTACTTAAATGTTTCCCGATATTCCTACGTTCCTAAAAAGCAAATACAGAATGTTTCATCTGACCATAAGACTCCATGATTTAGTGTCAGCTTAGTTTCCTTTTTTACCATTTCCATTTCCAACAACACTGAACTGTTTAAAATTTCATGTTTATGCCAAAATTAGCCAGTGTCTCCACTCCTTTTCAATTGCTAAATGTTTTGCTTCAAATGATTTCTCTTGATTTTCCACTAAACATACTAACTCATTCTTTCATTCTCAGATTAATTATCACCTTTGATAATCTTAAGCATTTTCTCCAAGCAAATTTAAACCCCATATATGGTCTAGTTATAGAAAATGTCACATAATGTTGTAGTGGCTGTTTAGATAGTTGCTTTTTTTCTAGATGTCAAGATTGTTAAACGAGATTTCCTTTTCTTTGACTTTTGTATTCCCAGGCTAGGATAATTGATAGGTGCTCTGAAAATGTTAGTCTGAAAATGTTTAGTTAATTAAGGTATTCAATCTTTAGTGTTCGATAGAAGCAACTACTCTTTCCTTTTGCTTATTTCTAAATGAGTTTAGATTTATCTTTATATGGAGAACTATATTATAAGTTGCTCCTTTTTAAGCACACAAATGGAAAGGGACAGAAACACATAATCTAAGTTTACTACACATTTTGACCACAACCAAATTTTCTAATATCCTGATACATATCATGAAAGACTAAGGAAGATGAGTCATATTTCTGTCTTTTAACATATAACTTCCTGTGGCTCCCAAAATAATAGAAGGAGTGGTGTTGGTTTGTTTTTTGTTTTTTGTTTTTGTTTTTGTTTTTGTTTTTTGCAATGAACCACAATCCTTTGGTAAGGTTTTTTTATCATATTGTAGATTTATTCCAAAACTGTTTTCACGGGGGAATGCCTTGCACTTCATTATGCTGAATTTAAAAGCAGTTAGCATGTTATGACAAAGTACTCCAAAACTGTTTGAGCACAAGTGTCATTAAAATTTGCAAACGGAATGCTGAGTCTTTAGAGATATGGATGAACTATCTCTTCAGATTTCAAGAAGGTTCTGCTCCCTTAATGAAAAGGCAAAATGTGCAAATAATTTTTTTTTAAAGAGCAATGTGCATATGTTTGCTCTTTCAAAACACATACTGGCTTTTTACTCAAATAATGTAGAAAAGAACTAAAGGCAGACTTGTTGATTTATAAATACCTATACAATATATAGGACAATCTATCTGGCAGGTAGAGGGATATTACAGTTTGAGGCTTGAAAGAAAGTTTTCAGTTAAAACATAAATATTGGTTTGTTCAGGCAGAGAGGTATATCTGAAACTTTTGATGTGGTCACCAGAAGACAGTGTAGAGATGGTGTGGAGGGCACAAAAAGTTGGCTAATTGCTTTAGGAAGGGTGGTCAGTGAAGGCTTTTTGAGGAAATGGTGTTTGAATTGAGATCTGCATGACAAGGAGCCTCCTTTATATACATTTAAGGGAAACATATCAAGCAGAAGGAATAGTTAATGCAAAAGTCTATTAAAGGATGAACCTAGCAGTTTCAAGGACTGATATGACTGGAGGAGATGAATAGGATTTCCACCTGAGGTCAGAGAGGCAACAGACTCAGATTGCACAGGACTTCATAAGCCATGCTACATATTTATATTTAATTTAATTTCAATAGATCACGTTGGGGGGGTTCTAGCAGAGAAGTAGAAATATTTGATTGACCTTTATTTTATTATTATTACTATTTTAATGATCAAACTGGCTGCAGCTAGGTTACAAATGAACAGTAGGGGAAGATAAGTGCCTCCTTGAGACTCATTATTCAGAAGCTGTGTTGTCCAGAGCAGGGCTGATAGCAGTGGAAAATGTAGTAAACAGTGATATTTGCAATAAGTGTGACATACTTAACTAAATGTTGGAGAAACAAAAATGAAATAGATAGTTAATTACTTGAAACGTGTATAGACTATTGGAAATTAATAGTGTGATGACTGCTGTAATTAAAGAAATGTAATTATATATATATTTTAAAGTTGTATTTGAGAGCTAGACTATTAAAGTTTCAAATCCATGTCCTGCCATTTATTAAAAATGATATATCATATTAAATAACTTTTGTTTCTCTGAGACATTCTTTAGTTTATAAGAAATATACAAGATTAAATATTTTAAGACATCAATTCTTTCTAACCTGATGTAGAAATAAGAAAATACTAATCAAAATCACAACAAGCTATATTTTAGATACTAAAAAACTTATTCTAAAGTTTATATGAAAACACCAAAGACCTTGAATAGACAACACAGTAAGAAGAAGGAAGAGGAGGAAAGGATGAAGGAAGAGGAAGAGAAGATGAGGAAGAATAGGAGGAGGAAGGGAAGGAGGAGGATGGTGAAAGAAGGAAAAAAGGGAAGATGAGAGTGGACTCACATTACCCAATTTCAAGGCTTACTCTAGAGCTACAGTAATGAAGACACCATGGTATTGGTGGAAGAATAGACACATAGATCAATGGAATAGAATCGAGAACCCAGAAATAGACACACAAATATAATTGAGTTTGACAAAGGATCAAAGACAATTCAATGGAGTATTGAAAATCATGCTGGAATAATTGGAAGTCCATATTGAAAAATATATGCATATATAGATAAATCAACATAAACATAGACCTGACACCACAAAAAGTAACTGAAAATGGTTGATAAATCTAAAAATAGAACACTAAATATAAAATATCCAGAGGATAACATGGAATGTATTATGTGACTTTGGAATTGGTGATGAACTTTTATATAGAATACCAAAATCTTGAAACATGAAAGGAAAAAATGATGAATCTGAATTTATTAAAATGTAAAACTCCTCTTCTGCAAAAGACAATGTAAAGAGAATGAAGAAACAAGCTACATACTAGGAGAAAATATGTGCAAAACACATATTTGAAAAATGACTTCTGTCCAAATTATGCACAAAGCTATTAATACTGCACAAAAGGAAAACAATTTGAAACTGGGCAAAAATTATGAATCAACATCTTATGAAAGAAGATATACCAATATTAAATATGCATATAAAAGAGGATTGGCATCATCTGTTATTAAGGAATTTCAAATTAAACAACAGTGAGGTAACACTATACACTTAGAAGGCTAAGATCCAAAACATCACAAGATCCAACTGCAGATAAAAATACAGAACAACAAGGACTTTTCATTGATTGCTAGTGAGAATGCAAAATGCTACTCCTACTTTGGAAAACTGTTTATCAGTTTCTCATAAAAACTAACCATAGTCTTGCCATACACACTAACAACCACACACTCCTAAGTATTTACCCAGCTGATTTGAAACTCTGTCCACCCAAAAATCTACACATAAATGTTTATAGCAGCTTTATTCATAATTGAAAAAAAGTAACTTAAGATGAGATGTCCTTCAATAGGTACATAGGTAAACAAACTGTGAAACATCCATACAGTAGAGTATTATTTAGCAATAAAAAGAAAGAAACTATCAAGCCATGAAAAGACATAGATGAATCTTAAATGCATAGTACTAAATGAAAGAAATCAGTCTAAAAGCTGCGTGCTGTCTGAGTCCAATTATATGACATTCTGAAAAAGGCAACACTACAATGATAGCGTATTAGTCTCTTGTGGCTACCATAACAAATTACCACAGATTTTGTTGCTTAAAATGACAGAAATTTGTTCTCTCAATTTTGGAGGCCAGAAGTCTGAAATCAAGGTTTTGGCAGGGCTTCTTCACTTCTTCCAACGGCACTATGGGACAATCCATTCTTTGCCTCTTCCAACATTTGGAAGCATCTGGCTTCCAGTATCAGCTCCAGATATCCCTTGATGGGTAAACATGTCACCCCAATCTTTGCCTCAGTGATCACATTGCTTTTTCTTAGCTGTGTCTTCCTGCTGTTTGTTTTATATAAGGACACTTGTCATTGGATTTGGTGCCCACTTGTATCATTCAGGATAATCTCCTAATCTTTAAATCTTTAAATTATTTACATCTGCTAAACCCCATTTTGCAAATATGGCAGCATTCAACCCACTACAGATGGTAATGTTGCCAGTGGCTCAGGGAGGGGTGGAGAAGTGAGTGGGTGGCCAAAGCATGGGTGAATTTTTAGAGCTGTAAAACTATTTTATGATACTAAATTGGTAGATACAAAACACTATGTATGTGTCAAAAATCCATAAAACTTTATACCACAAAGAGTGAAACTTAGTTTACACAAATTATAAAGAATCATTTTGGAGGTCAGAGAATTCCTGGATGGAATGGAAAATGTGACAAATCAATTGAGCTTTATTACAAATTCAGGAAACAATTCATTAAAGGAAGTGGGGAAAATGCTGCTGACCTAAGTAACTTTGGAAACGAGTATAGTCTGTAAAATTAAAGGCATGTGGAACTGTACATAGCAGTGCGCTCTAGTTGATAAAGTTGTTTCACATGCACATATGGGTTAACAATGCGGATACCATTATGTGTATACTGGAGTTAAACAATTATGTAAATGGATTGTGGATTGTGAGAGACAGGCTTCTCACTGTTGCTGTGGGACATTTATAGATGAGCAAGGAGAAGACATTCAACTGAACCATGTCACAATAGATTAGAGTTGGAGATATCAGTCAGGCCAGGATCACCTGAAGCTGTTTAGGGACCCAAAGACTCAAAATAAGAACTCTTTTCTAAAATGTTTAATGTTTCCTTAAACATTTTAAACTCCTTAAACACAAGGAATATATATATAGGTGTGTGTGTGTGTGTGTGTAAGTGTGTGATATATACATATATATATTAAGAAAAGTCCTGTTATGTGGAATAAACAATGTTGGAACTTTCTATTATTATTATTATTATTATTATTATTATTATTATTATTATTAATCATATACTTGTTATTGTTATTTAAATCTGTGTTGCAAGGGCTTATTAAGCAGCTGATACTTTTCTACTTAAGTTTAATAAATGTGGTGGTGGACAGCAACAAATGTAGCTAATTCATTGCTCTCCATAAAGCTGTGATGGGACTTTACAAAATAAGTTTAACTAGTTGGAAACTTCATATCTCATCTGTGGAGTAGGTTTCTTCCTACTGTGCTAAAGCTGAAAGACTCCAGTAAATAATTTCTCTCTGAGCATAGATGATGGGAGAATGATAGAGCGCATTTTATAAACTCAGAAGATTTCTATTATTTCAAGAAAAAGTATTTTTGGAAATTTGACAAGTGTCTTTTACACAAAGAAAAAGCAGTTGCCTTTGGTAAGGCAAAGTGTTAATTAGCTCAGAGATCCTATAGACTGGAAATATGAGATGTGGGTATGGTATTTTATACCTCGGATGCATGTTAAGTGACTTACATCAGAGTACCTAAAACAGTTAAATTTTTGTTCCCTGGACCAAAGAAATTCATGAATGCAAGTAGGATCTGTGAAACACCCAGAATATGAAGTATATTGGAAGGTTTGTTTTTATTTAGGTATAGCAGGCAGATGATCGTAATTATCATAATCATAATAAATTATGTTTGCATTTCCTAAAAATTCTAGAAATAGTGTCTCAGATGAATCTATTTTTTCAAGCTTAAGAATCATTCACTTGCCTTCTCTTTTAATTATCCACCTTAGAAAGACCAGCAAGTATACAGCAGTTAATATAAACAAACGTATTATAGAAAGGACTGGAATCCCAACAAAATAAGTGGCTGCTGTACAGCAAATCAGCTCATTGTACCAAGTATAGTTTTTATACAATATACACACATGTTTTAAATGTGTGTATACACACAGACAGGGAGGCAGAGACAGAGATGGAGACAGAGCAGTTAATTGGTAGTGGCTATGAGGGGAAAATATAACTTTTAAGATGAAGATTCAAGTGTCATGTTTATAGTTAATATAACCTCCCCTCTCTCATAATTATCAAATCAGACTGTTCCTAATAGACACATATATACACTCACATGCACAAACACAGACATATATACCCATAAAGAAATTTTCATAACCTCTCCCCTCCCTACAGCAAAGGAATACTTTCACACACTATTACTTTGCCGTGTATTAACATGTCATTTTCAGGTGTTCCATTGCTTATCTAAATGTACATTTAAACATACAATAAATAAATTTACAAATATGGCTACCTCTACAGGAAAGTTGTGAGAATTACCAGACCTATGTGTTGGATGTGAAAATCCTTTGAAAAGGATATGTTATTATATTCGGTTAATTTTCCTTAAACACAAGGAGCAATGGGTCATTTTAAACCTGGGTGTATTTTTTATATTTTGGTGATCATGACCACTCTGAAAAATTGATGAAGCCATGAGTCCTCTCTCTGGCTATATGAGTACATTACACATAACCCCTCACACACACACACTATATATATATATAAACATTTAGCATGTTTATGGATCACCTGAAGCTGTTTAGGGGCCCAAAGACTCAAAATAAGAACTCTTTTCTAAAATGTTTCAACTGCCTAAAACTTCTAGGTCAGTGGAATATGGATGAGATACAAAGAGATTCATCCTGGATTCAAATATTCCCCACCTTGACCTTAGCTTTGAACACTCCTATTCAAAGGGCAATTTCAAATGCAAAGTTTTATTGCAGGATCACAGCTTGATCAATAATTTCTCAGCCTCCAAATTCACTAACATTTTTGTGAGGAGTGTTGTGTTTCTCTTGACTGCTATCAATTTTTGGGCACTAAAAAAGTCACACAGGGCAGTTGACTTCAACATCTTCAGAAACACAAGGAGCAGGTTCCTTACAAGCTATCTGTCTTTTTGAAAATACAGTGTATTCAACTAAGAGTTATTTCTTGTGACTGACTCAACTGCTATCCTTTTGTTTCATCAGCATTTTTTTTTTTTTTTCCTGAAGTTACATGTGGTAGTCTGGAGACTGTCATGTTGACTCTTGTCATGTGTAACATAGAACTCAGTAGAAACCACTTAAAGATTTACAAAGCATTTTTAGAGCATTTTATCCTCTGATTAGATTTCCATGCATTCACATTTTGATTGTCCCAAATGTAATTAGTTTTTTCTGTTTACCAATTATCTGGGAAGATTTGCCAAATGTATCTTGACAGTGTTCTGACAGGAACTTACAGCAGTTACAAATTATTTGCAATAAGTTCATTTACACCATAGTGTAATTCTATGCTACATGAAGAATTAACACTATTTATTCATGAGATAGTAGAAACACTCTAAGGGATTTCTGTCAAAGAGAATTGGGTCATTATTTGTTGGAATGAACAAGTCATTAGGAAATACAACACATAAATCTCAACCAAGAAAAAAATTCTTCCTTTCTAATTTCATCTCTGTAACTTTCAACCTAAGATATTTTTTATCAATGCAAAGCCAAGAATGAGCAAATCAGTTCTTAAAAATTCACAGTAGTGGTGAAAAAATTATGCTAATGTTTCAGAAAATGTGTATACAGAATTTTAAAAGGTGGTGTAAGAATATGCAATATTTAAATGAAATCATGAAACCACATGGTAAACTCATCATCATCCTCTTCACTTTCTATTTGATATAGAACATGCTGACAAACAATTAGTTTAAAATTAAGCAAAAGCTCTTTGCTAAGTTTGATGGCTACCATTTTTTTAGTAGAAAATATTTTTTAGTTTTAAAATATATTGTACTTATAATAATTGAATAGTAGACACTTATTTTTATGTCAACAAACTATATGATTAAACAGAATGAGTGACAGCAAAATTTGGTACTCATATAAGGAGATATGATGAAAGAATGAAATGTGAGTTGCCAGTAAACTTATTAAAATGTTCAAATGCAGGGTGCCTGGGTGGCTCAGTTGGTTAAGTGACTGCCTTCGGCTCAGGTCATGATCCCGGAGTCCTGGGATCGAGTCCCACATCGGGCTCCCGGCTCGGTGGGGAGCCTGCTTCTCCCTCTGACCCTATCCCCTCTCATGCTGTTTCTCTCTCTCTCTCAAATAAATAAATAAATAAAATCTTAAAAAAAAAAAGTTCAAATGCATCAGAAACCAACAAAATGCAAATTACTTCAACAAAGAAATGCCCTTTTCACCTATGAAATTGGAAAAGGTCAAAATAATGATTAAATGATATATAATTATTACCTACCAATCTGTAGATCTAACTCTTGATCTGTCTTAACAGAGAGAGACTGGGAAATGTATAAGATACCAGCCAAATAGAGAAGCTAGTTTTTAAGTAAAACTATTCTATAGTTTTCTATATAAATATACTTTGGTATTAGTGCCCCTCTCTCACTCTAAAAAGCACTTCGGTATGAGTGACTCATATGAATTATCCAAAAAAAAGAGTCTTCAATGATTTTAATGTGAAAATGACTCACTGAGAGGCTAAGAAGATGAGCAGAGGCATCAAGCATCTCCAGGGGTTAGGTTTGAATGTGTTGTGCCAAGGAATAGGTCATTAGGTAAAACTTCCATGTTTTATTTGGAACCCCTGAGAACAATAACCCAAGAGGATAGTCAAACTTGAAAAAAGTATAGCCCTTGGGGAGATAGTCTTTGAGACACTAGTCCGCTGTCTTCCCAGTGTTGGCCTCAATAAATTTCTTTCTTGTTTCACCACCAAAAAAAAAAAGTATAATCCTCACAAGCAGTGAAGTATATATTCAACACATCCATTTGATTAAGATAATCAGTATTGCTAGTGTCTCTAGCCACCTGCAAGAAGCTAACATAAATCTTCCAAGAGAGAATCCCAAGCCTAGCATAATTTTTAATTTTTTTCACACATAATGTATGACATACTATTTAAAAGGCATATGATGAGACATTATTTGTAATGAAAATCTAAAAGTAACAACTCTCACAATGAAACCATAAAAATTATTAGAGACATCAAAATAAATCACATTAATAACTTCAAATTTTTTTAAAAAAAAGAAAAAGTATGCCATCAGAGAATGGGAAGCTATATAACAAATGGAAACTCCAGAATTAAAAAATATATTAATTAATATTAAGAAATTATTGGAGGGGTTGGCAGTAAATTAGATACAATTAAATAGAAAATAAGAAGAACGGGGTGCCTGGGTTGCTCAAGTCGGTTGAGCACCCAACTCTTGGTTTTGGCTCAGGTCATGATCTCATGGGTCATGGAATTGAGCCCTACCTTGGGCTCTGTGCTCATCAGGGAGTCTGCTTGAGATTCTTTCCCTCTCCCTTCCCCTCTTCCCCTCCACCCACTCACACGTGTGCTCTCTCTCTCACTCTCTCTAAAGTAAGTAAATAAATCTTTAAAAATTAAAAAAATTAGGGGCAGCTGGGTGCTCAGTCAGAGTCTGCCTGGGGTCCCAGGATCAAGCCCTGAGGCATGCTCCCTGCTCAGCTTCTCCCTCTGCCCCTCCCCCTGCTTGTGCTCTCTCTCTGTCACTCTCTCTTTCTCAAATAAATAAATAAAATCTAAAAAAAAAAAAGAAAATTAGAAGAGCAGAAGACATATGACAGATATAGGCAGAATTATGTTGGAGGGATAAAAGGATAGAAAATGAAAAAAGAGCATGGCACAGAAAGGACAGAGTAAAACATAAAACATGTTCACTGGAGTTACAGAGGGAGAGGAGAAATATAAGGAATAGTTTATATTCCTTATATAAGAGATATAAGAAATATATCTAAAAATGTTAATAATAAAGCCTTAAAACAAGCATAAAATTTATTTCAGAGGAATAACAATGAGACCAGAGGGTGTGAAGCCAGAATTAATGGAATAATATCTTCCAGCTTTTGGGGGTGGGGTCAAGCTCAAATTCTAGACAAAGTAAAAAAAAAAAAAAGTTTTTTAAATAGTTGGAATAAAACATTGCAAAACCAGTAAAACGTAGGTACTTTGACATAAGAAGACATGCAATGAAAGAAATTCTAATGAGCTGGCATAAAAGAGAAAGAATTTAAATAAAATTTTTTTAAAAAGAGAGAAGGCAATTATTGCATATGGAAATTAGATAGGATTAAAAAAAAAGACCTATAAACATGGATAAATATAAAAGATTATTGGCTATAAAAACCAATATATATATCCATTCCAGAGGAAATGAAAATATATGCATTGAATTAACATAACAGAAAACAATACATATGACTGATAAATGTTGCTAACATTTTCTAAAGCCATTTTATTGTCTTGGAAGCGTTAGAAGTCCTAATTTGTATAGACTTTGATGGATCAATGATTAAGAATGTAATCTCCAGAGAAAACACTAAAATAAAAAGTAAAATAATGTATAACTACCAACCTAATAGAGTTATATAATCAGACAAATTCAAAAGCAGGTAGTAGGATGGAAGATTTGAATCCAACTGTGCAAATACACACATTAAATATAAATGGATAAAAATTTCTAATTAAAAGAAAAATTTTAGAATGATTTTTTAAAAATGTGTGCTGCTTGGGTGCCTGGGTGGCTCAGTTGGTTAAGCAACTGCCTTCGGCTCAGGTCATGATCCCAGAGTCCCGGGATCGAGTCCCACATCAGGCTCCCTGCTCGGCGGGGAGTCTGCTTCTCCCTCTAACCCTACCCCCTCTTGCGCTCTCTCTCTCACTCTCTCTCTCTCAAATAAATAAATAAAATCTTTAAAAAAAAAAGTGTGCTGCTTAAAAGAGTCATATCTACATGAAATGAATACAAAATATTAAAGCATAAGAAAAGCAAATACATTATAGGCAAAATTAAACAAAAGAAATCTGGTGCTACTGTAATATTAGGAAAATTAAACTTTAAAGAAAGAAATATTGCAAGAGAAAAGAAATCATTTCATAATTTTTTTAAAGTTTTGCTGTATTAGGAAGATATAAAATTGTAGGGCGCCTGGGTGGCTCAGTGGTTAAGCATCTGCCTTCCCCTCAGGTCATGATCCCAGAGTCTTGGGATCAAGTCCCACATCGGGTTCCCTGCTTGGTGGGAAGTCTGCTTCTCCCTCTGACCTTCACCCCACTTGTGCTCTCTCTCTCTCAAATAAATAAATAAAATCTTGAAAAAAAGATATAAAATTGTAGTTTTAAGCACCTAAAAAGTATCTCAAAATAAATGATACAAATATTGTCAGAAATAAAGAAGAAATACATGAATCTATAATTATTCTAGGAAATGTTTATAAATATACGCAGTATTTAGCATATCAAGTAGACAATATTACATTACTAATATAAAATATAAAATCTTATCAACCCACTTAATAATAGTCATCTGATATTTATTAAAACTGCAAAATATAGTTAGGTATTAAGTTCTCATGGAACATTTCCATGTAGGTAGTGTCTGCTTTCTATATATTTGAGAGCATGGTTTTGACCGTGTGGAAGTAGGGTAGGAATAAATAACAACAGAAAACTAGAAAATCCCCATGTGTAGTTTAAGCCAAAGAAGGAAAGATATTAAAGTTATAAATTACTTAAAGTAAATAAATATTAATTAAAATATGAAGTAAAGAATGTGTGATAAAACTCACATGGGAATTTGAGAGAAATATGCTATTAATTAAGACAATATAAAGGAAAAAAGATTCCAAATGTATGAGATAAGCAACCATTTTAGGAAAATATTAACTAAAGAAGAAAACTAAGAAAATATAAAATAGAAAGCAAAAACAGTGAACAGCATAAATTAGGCCAATTTTCTTTTCAAAATGCTAATAAAATTCATAAATTCCAAGCAAATTTGATGAACTTAAGAGAATGAGAGTGAGAGCAAAAGCAAGCAACAGGAAGGAAAGTGGAAGTGAGAGAGAGGGACAGAGACAGAAAGATACAGATGGAGTGAGACAGAACAAAAGAGAGAGGGGAAGGCACACATGACCAATGTCGGGATTAAATAAAAGAGAGACCAAAAACAGATAGTGCAAAGATTTTGTGTCAATGAAGTTAAACATTAAAATGAATTATCTGGAAATATTTAGACAAATACAGTTAATCAATTGTATGTGGAATAATGTACACTACCAAACTGGAAACATTTTCTGGAAATACAGCTAACCAAAACTGACACTAGAAGAATTTGAAAATCTTAATACTCTCATTACTAGGAAAGGAAGTGAAACTGTAATTCAATAAAACTCCAAGTCCATAGGATTTCATCATAGAATTCTAATAATTGAACAATCATTCCCTGGAAAATTACAGGAAAATTTTAATCAAGAGCATAAGGGCAAATAGAAAGATACTCTAATGAATCTAAGTAGAAAATAAACGCAAAATAAATGCAAAAGAAGTATCAGGGAACTATGTTTTCCAGGAACCAAGTAACCACTATCCACAAGAGTGGTCATCTACTGATGATATTGTCATTTGGACTTCTGCTATTGCACATTCCCTACTGTATTGTAGGACCTCATATCTCTGGATGCTTGCTACTGTGTCAAGAGGCTCCTCAATCTATAACATCTTTGTTAGATTTAAAATTCCTGAGGAGAAGCATGTAGTTGACCACACTTTTGATATTTGCAGAAGCTGTAGTTTGCAGATGTATAAAAATAAATAAACATGGGACTCTGGTCTTAACTTTTACTTATCTTGGAATGCCACATAAATAAAAAGTATATTTAGATGCTGACACAAAAAGGAACAAATATCCCTTTAGCTGTCCAACATCTATATGAATCCATGTTATACTTTGGACCTTGCTCCAACACACACACACACACACACACACACAATTTTTCCACTTTATATAATGCAACTATTCCTTTTAAAACTAAAAATGCACTCACTCTTCTCAAAAGAATGAACCAAAATTTTATAAGTTACTGCATGCAATCTAGATTCAGAATTTCTAGATCACATATAATCCTCTTTAAGTTCTATCATTCTTATATTCTGAAAATTATAGAACAATTGTGTAATCAATTATAAAATTAACCACCAAAATATATAAAATATTGAAGGAGACAGAGTGACAAGGATAATTCATTAATATATATGAATATACACATTACACACTCTATCAACTTTATTATTAAGAACATGTTTCAAATTGAGCATCTGTGAGCACAGAGACTTTGAGCATGTTGAATCCTTAGGATCATAAATGCAAAGTGGAAGAGATACAGCCTGGACAAGCTGAAGAGCCCTCACTGGCATGGGGCTCTCTACAAAGCTAGCCACTTAGTTGGTGATTCAGGAAATGCATTGGGAACAATTCCTTAAAATGTGATATATATTTCCTCCAAAATCAATCAGGAGGCCTTTTAGTGATTGAGAGCACAACTTTACAGCATCTTTATTCACTCCCTTAGAAGGAAGAACCTGGCATGTTCCAGATCTTTGGCCATTTAGAAAATTCTCTCACTATTTCCTATAATCCCATTCTTAAAATATAGTATCATTATGGGGCACCTGGGTGGCTCAGTCAGTTAAGCATCCGACTCTTGATTTCATCTCAGATCATGACCTCAGGGTTGTGAGATGGAGTCCTATGTAGGGCTCTGAGCTCAACCAGGAGTCTGCTTGAGATTCTCTCTCCCTAATAAATAAATAAATTTTTTAAAAAATATATAGTATCATTATGTAGTGATTTATTTTGTTGACCAGTTAAATGTTGAAATTCCTTGATATCTGAATTGTGTTAAAGAATTTGGTTTGTCACATGGCTTTGCACAGTTTGTGGACTACACAAAGGCACTGAGCTAAGGGAAAGAGGGCAAACTAAAATCCAGTCTGCTCTCACCTCACTCAGCTCTGTGACCTGGAATTGGGCTGCATCTGCCCATAGGAAGGCTCACAAAAAATATATTTTATCAAATTTGTGCATCTCTCCTCAGAGAGCAGATTTTTCTAACTGTACTTCCCAATGTGCAATTTTTCCTAATTTGTCCACACAAAGATGCTTTTTCCCCCCTCTAATTGAGAGAAAAAATAGTGCTTTAAAGAGTGGTGGTAACCCTGGATAGAGGGTGAGTAATCCTGAAGCAAGTGATACAGTTTTACTGCTGGGCTTGCTGGGTGAAAGCAATCTTGTGCTTTTTTATCTTATTGCAATAGAGAAAAAGTAGTTGTCAGGTCAATAGCTGCTTGCCAGCTAAATTGATTTGTTCCTATAAGACCATATCTGGAAGAACAGCTGCATTGGAATGATGATTAAACTTAAGATATTCCACTGTGTTTCTCCAAGAGACATTTATCTTTTGCATCAGCCAAGATGAAACTTAAATGGGAATGTGATAAGCACCACCATTCCTGATTCTTTAAAGTTTTGACATTGACTCTATATCTGAAGTTACCCCAGGATTTGCTTTTGCTTTTAATTGTATTTTTCACCCATAATAGTCCTTACTTGGTGTGTCAGTGAGCTGTTGTGGTAATTCTGCCAGGTCCTAAGGATACATGTTCAGATTACACATTCTGTTTTACCAATCCCATCATGAGGAAGATTAGGTCAGATCTCCTTTCATCATCTTGAACTTGGTTTCCCAATAATTGGTATTAGCCGAAGGATGATGAACACAGAAAATGTTACACAATTGGGTAAATATAAACACTCATTATTTTTTCTTTACTATATATATATTTTTTTTAAACAAAAAAGAGGGCATTTTCTTCTATAATTTATAAGGCACATGCATGTAATATCTATAATGACAGGATAAAGCAAACCTATGGCTATGGGCCAAATCCAGCCTACAGTTTCTAAATGTATATATAGCCCTCAAGCTCTAAATTGCCCCCCCTTTTTTTTACATTTTAAAAGTTTATAAAAACAAAACAAAAGCAGAATATGCAATGGAAACCATTTATAGCCTGCAGTCCAGAAAATTTGCAATCTGAGCAATTACATTAAAAGATTTGACTTTTTTATGACTGAGTGATATTCCATTGTATACACACACACACATACACACACACAGTATCTTCTTCATCCATTTATCAGTTGATAGACACACTTGGGCTGGTTCCATAATTTAGCTGTTATAGATAATGCTTCTGTAAACATTGGTGTGCATGTATCCCTTTGAATTAGTATTTTTGTATTCGTGGGTAAATACCTAGTAGTGTAATAGCTGGATCATACAGTAGTTCTATTTTTAACTTTTTGAGGAACCTCCATATTGTTTTCTAGAGTGGCTGCCTCAGTCTGCCTTCCCACCAACAGTGCAAGAGGGTTCCCTTTCTCCACATCCTTACCAACACCTTTGTTTCTTGTTTTGTTGATTTTAGCCATTCTGACATGTATGAGGTGATATCTCATTTGCAATGACAGGGATGGATCTAGAGAATATTATGCGAAGTGAAATATCAGTCAGGGAAAGACAAATACCAAATGATTTCATTCATATGTGGAATTTAAGAAACAAAATAAACGAGCAAAGGTGGAGGGGGAGAGAGAGAGAGAGGTAAACCAAGAAACAGACTCTTAAATATAGAGAACAAACTGATGGTTACCAGAGGGGAAGTGGGTGGGGGAATGGGTTAAATAGGTGATGGGGATTAAGGAGTGCACCTGTCAGGAGCACTGGACGTTGGTATGGAAGTGTTGAATCACTATATTGTACACCTGAAACTAATATTATACTGTATTTTAAGTAACTGGAATTTAAATAAAAACCTAAATGGGTACCTGGGTGGCTCAGTCAGTTAAGTGTCAGACTCTTGATTTTGGCTCAGGTCATGATCTCAGGGTTGTGGGATCCAGCCGTGTTGGGCTCCATGCTGGGTGTGGAATCTGCTTAAGATTCATCAAAAACTAATGATGTATTGTATGGTGACTAACATAACATAATAAAATAAAATTTAAAAAAATAGAATTAAAAAATTAATCATAAAAAAAGATTCTCTCTGCCCCTCCCCACTCTCTCTCTCTCTAAAATACATACATACATACATAAATACTTTAAAAAATGAAATGGGAGTGGGAGACATAGGTTTCCAATTATAGAATAAATAAGTCACAGAAATAAAAGGTGCAGCATAGGAAATATAGTTAATGGTATTGTAATAGCATTGTATGGTGATGGATGTTAGCTACACTTGTGGTGAGCATAGCATAACATATAAAGACGTTGAATCACTATGCTGTACCCCTGAAACTAATATAACATTGTGTATCAACTCTACTCAAATAAAAAATAAAGTAAATAAAATAAAAATCCACTTGAAAAATGCAAAAAAAAAATCTGACTTTGGCATACAGCTAATATGTGGCAGTGGTAATTTATTAGACTTAAATTGTGAAGATTTCAACATTTTAAATCAAGTGTTACATTAACCCTAGACTTAGACTGCAAAGTGAAGCATGCTTATTTCAACCTCTGGAGCAGTTACTTAAAATACATGAGATTAAAAAATATGTGAGCTAAAGTATCAATAGGTAATTTAATATAGGTGATGTACATAATTTAAAATATAATTCCAAATAAAATATTTAAATAATCTACAGGAAAGCAGAAAAGGAGAAATTAAAGAGACTGACAGAGACAAAATGGTAAAATTACAGACCTAAATCTAACTATGCAAGTAATTACATTAAATATTAATGTACTATCTTCCTGATCTTGGGTTAGGCAGTAGTTGTTAGATATAACACTAATACCACAAGCCACATTTGGAAAATACATAAATAGGACTTCAATATTAAAAATTGTTGCACTGCAAATTACACCATCAAGAAAGTGAAATATAATCCAAAGAATGGGAGAAAATATTTATAAATCATGAATCTCTTTTTTTTTTTTTTAAGATTTTATTTATTTAAGAGAGAGAGAACGAGAGACAGAGAGCAGGAGAGGGAGGAGGGTCAGAGGGAGGAGAAGCAGATTCCCCGCCGAGCAGGGAGCCCGATGCAGGACTCGATCCGGGGACTCCAGGATCATGACCTGAGCCGAAGGCAGACGCTTAACCATCTGAGCCACCCAGGCGCCCTAAATCATGAATCTCTTAAGTAGCTTCTGTTCAGAATATAAGGAACTCTTATTACTCAATAATAAAAAGACAAGTTATTCAATTTTTTAAAAAATAGACAAATTATTTGAGTAGATATTTCTCCAGAGAAGATAAATAAGTGGCCATAAGCTTATAAAATGATGCTCAATATCATTAATTATCATGGAAATGCAAATCAAAACTACAATGAGATGCCAGTTTACATTCACTAGGTTGGATATAAGAAAAGACACAAAATAACAAGTATTGTTAATGATACAGAGAAATCGAAACCCTCACATATTGCTCATAAGGATGTAAAACAAAAATCAATTGCATTTAAAAAAATCAATTGCATTTTATATACTGGTAGCAAGTAGTTAAAATAAAATTTAGGGGTATCTGGGTAACTCGGTTGGGCATCCAACTCTTGATCTCAGCTAAGGTCTTGATCTCAGGGTTGTGAGTTCAAGCACCATGTTGGGCGCCACATTGGGCATGGAGCCTACTTAAAAAAATAAAAAAAATTTAAAAATTAAAATAAAATTTAAATCAGTTTTATTTATAATAACATCAAAAGGCTTAAAATATTTAGGAACAAATTTAAGAAAAGATGAGGAAAAACTAAAATAAAACATAGCTGAGATAAATTTAACAAGATATAAGTAGAAACATATACCATTTTCATTAACTGGAAAATTCGATATTAAGACATCATTTTATCTATTATGCTTTATAGATTCAGTGTCATCCTAAAGAACCCAAAATTTTTCTTTAAGCTCAATGGGATGATTAAAATAAATATTGAACTGCAAAGGAATTAGAATATACAAAGCAATTTTGAAAGAAGTAAAACAGTTTGAGGCCTTACATCCCTTAATTTCAGAATTAATGATAAAGCTACATAATCAAGACTGTAAGATTAAACCATAAATATTAAGGGAAGGAGGGGAGGGAAAAGGAGAGGGATCAATGTAACACAATGAAAAATCAAGTAATAGACACAAAATTATATAGTCATTTCATTTTCAACAAAGACACCAAGGTAACCCAATGGATTAAATTTTTTTTCAAGAAATAATGCAAAAATAGTTGAATATCCATCACAGACAAAATGGAAAAATTAAAACTATGGAGAAATGCAGAAGAATATAGTAACTTGCAGTGAGCCAGGTGTTTCTTATATAAGTCCCAGAAATCAGTAACTATGAAAGCAAAAGTATATGCATTAGAATGTATATATATGTAACTATATGTGAGTATATATTATACAGTCACAGAAGACTGATACACAGAATAATATACTCCTACAAATAAATAGTTAAAAGAAAAATGACTTATTAAAAAGGGACAAAGTATTTAATAGATACTTTGCAAAAGAAGATATTCTGTAAGTCATTAAGGAAATGATAATTAAATTTACAACCCAACAAATAGATTGAAATAATGAAAAAGATTGACAATAAAATGTATTTGAAGATGTGGAACAACTGTAATACCATTTATTGTGTGTGGAAATGTAAAATAATACAATTACTTTATAAACATTATGACAGGGTCTTAGTTTCTTCTAAAACTGAACATACATTTAGCATATGTCACAGAAATTTCACTTCTAGGTATCCACTCATAAGAAATGAAACAAATATTAACGCAAAAGCTTGTGTATACTAATATTCATGAAAATTTCATTCAGAAGTGTCACAAAAAGAAAACAGTTTCCATCAATAACATAATGAATAAACAAACTGGGGTATGTTCATGTAATGCAGGGCTATTCAACAGCAAAAGGACACAAACTACCGTTTCACACAAAAACAAGATTCAATATCAAAAGCATCTGTTGTGAAAAAAAATGCAAGAGAACATACTACATTTTACTTATATGGAGTTCTTCACCAGGCACAACTGATAAATGGTTGGGAAGGATTAAAAGAGAGGTTGTAGGATGAGGTTTAACTGGGAAAATGCATGGAGTCAATGTAATATCCTTTATGTTGATGTGCATCTGGGTTTCACAGATGTTAGCATTTGTCAAAACTCATCAAATGTACACTTAATATCTATGTATCTCATTGTATGCAAAATTTGTATCAAAAGAAAATCTGTAAAGAAATATTGGAATTTACCTAATGGATTACATATTATAATTTTTAGGTGGAAGTATACTGATGCCAGCAAATTACTTTGAAACACATCAAAAGCTACAATGTAATTTTGGATAAAGTGTTGGATGGATGGATGTAATCATATATGACAAAGGAAGTGAAGTAATGTTAATGATAGTTACAAGTGGTAAATATGTTGGCATTTACTATAAAATACTTTCAGTTTTGCTCTATGTTTGAAAATCTCATAATAAGATTTTGGGGAAATTGTTTTATAAGATTATTAGGTATTATGTAGATGAGCATGGTCAGATGAATTCTAGATAAAGAACCTAGCAGATGGAAAAGATAAAAGATTAGTCAATGAACTATGAATCTTATGATTAAATATTCTAGAACTTGGGTCATAAGCATGGAAATTGTTTAACTTTTGGTCCTCAGTGTGTGTATGTGTGTGTGTATACATATGTGTATATACATACATATACATACATGGAGATATTATTAATATATCTAAGTTATTGTAAGCACTAAAAAACATAATGAACACGAAAGTATTTCGCACATAACATATCAATAATTGTTAGTTTAACAACAGGAGGAAAGGTCAAGAATAAACTGTAAGAAATCCAGGTACTTTCTTTTAGCTGGATACACAGAACCAAGGGGAAAATGTGGAAGTAATACTAGGGGAATAGGCTAGGTAATGCAGTAGGCAGAATTCTAACATAGACTCCAAAATTCCCCTCTCCTGGTGTATATGCCCTATATAGTCCACTTCCTCTTGGTATGGGCAGACAGTGAATATGATAGGATATCTCACCCTGATTAGGCTACTTTATATGGCAAAGGTGAAAGGATTTCACAGATAACAATAAGGTCTCAGGAGATTGTATTGGGTGGGCCTGACTTAACCAGGTGAAATCCCTTGAAAGAGGAAATGGGCTTTCACTGAAGAGAGAGAATCTCTTGCTGGTGTTGAAGAAGTAAGTTGGCAAGTTGTAAAAGGTTCACATGCCTAGGATGTAAAGATGGACCTTAGGAGCTGAGAATGAGAGAATGACCTCCACCTGAGAGCCAGCAGGAAAACAAGGACCTGTCTCATAGTCACAAGGAAATGAATTCTGCCAATGATCTAGATTGGAAGATATTATTTCCCAAGTCAAGCCTCTTGTGGGACCCCAGACCCATTCAACAACTTGATTACAGCCTTGTGGGACCTTGAGCAGAAGATCCAGTTAAACTGTGCCTGGGCTTTGGACTCATGAAACTGACGTGATAAACTATGCTGCTTTTGCAGTAGCTAAGTTAGTAATCCTTTGTTATGCAGCAATAGAAAACAAATACAAGTAAAGTCATGCTTTTGAATGCCAAGCTAAATTATCTGAATGTTTAATGTTCAATAAGAAAAAGGAAGATCCTGACACCTTATATCAGAGGAGTAGCATGATCTGAGGCTTTCATTAGTAGGAAAATTAAGAAGACTGAATAAAAATCTGAATAGAAACCCTAATATCTCAGTTTCTTAACACAACAAAGGTTTATTTTTCATTGATGTAATAGTCTGGTGTAAGCAGTTTTTTTAGCTACTCATGTCCAGTGTTACCTAAGAATCCTGGATAATCCTCCAATTCTGTCATCTTGGTGTTCTTTGTCTCCCTCAAGGAAAAGAAGAGAGATCATGGAAAATCCATACCCTAGTTTTTTACTATGTCAGGCAATAAAGAATATGCATCACCTCTGCTCAAACCCATTGGCCATAATGAGTCCTGTGTTCTCAGTTTATCTGCAAGGGTGGCTGGGAAATGTACAGCCCATGGAATATGGGGTAAGCCCAAACTGTTTCTACCCAGAGGAGAAATTCAAAACGGCGGAAGACAGTGTCAACTCCTTCAGAAAAAGAAAGGTGAAAGATAACTAAAAATTAGCTATTGGGTTGCATTAGGAGCCTACAAATCATAACCTGCAGGGGAAATCCAGCCTGCTACCTGTATTTATGAATAAAGTTTTACTGGAATACAGCATGCTCTTTTTTTTCTTTAATGTGTTGTCTATGGTTGTGTTGTGTTTCAGCCACAGAGTTTACTTGTTGTCAAGATTATTTGTCTGGTAAAGACTAACATCTTTACTGCATGACTCTTTTCAGAAATAGTTTGACAACCCCAGGATTACATGATTAGAAAGTTAGTCATGATTTTTGAGTTGTGATACTCAATAGGGAAAGAATGTTAGGTAGATAAGGAAGCAGGTTACTGAAGTAGATATAGCTCCTTCTAGAAGTTTGCTGATGAAGAAAATAGAAAAACATGTTCTTGAGCTTCGCTACTCGTTTACCTATTTATTTGTTGTTTCTTATATTTTATTTTATCAAATATTTATTTTGTAAAACCTAAGGATGTTGTGATCCATGGTAAAATTCTGAAGATGCAGGTACATGGCAAGATAATTGAGGAAGTGAGTCTCTGGAGAAGTCAGGATAGGATGAGATTATAAATGTTAATGGAAGAACCAGCCCTGGTTATGTATGACAGCATTAAAATCCCCTTGAGACAAATTTAAAAAGAGAAGAAAGAGATAACTATATGGCATTTTTACAGATACTCTTTTTTTCTGACTTCAGATTTAATTTTGTATATATTAAAGTTGAACATTATAGTAATTAGAAAAAGCGAAAATGAATTTATCCCATAACTGTATCATATCTCCATGAACAACTGTTGACAAACAGCATCAGTGTCGTATTTTTCTGGGCATGCATTAACATGCATAATTTGTTTATTTTTAATACACATGGGATCATAAATATATATTTTGTTCTTTATTTGCTTTCTTTACTATGATTTGTCAATTATGTATAGAGCTCTCTTTTTTAATAGCTTCACACAGAAGACCTCTTCTATAGATACTCCAGGTTCTAAGTTACCAAATTATATGATGTGCTTTTATTTCTAATTTTAGTTATTTGGATACTGCAATTAGTATGCCCATCTATAAGCACTTCTTATTAATAGTTCTATAGAAAAAAATACCAGAAGTGGAATCCATACTAATTTTATTCTGAAAAGGAAATGTTGAAGGAATGTACATCAAATAGTGCTAGTATTATCCAGTAAGAAGCAAGCAAATTCATGAGCTGCCTGTAAGAGAAAATGGCTCTGTTCAGGACTTGAAGAGAATGGAGAAGCGCTGGAATAGCTAATACTATAGGAACTAATCTTGCAGTATTTTTTTTTTTAATATTATAATACGATTTTATCCTTTTATCTCTAAGGCCTTATACAACTTCTGGATGTTCCACAACTAACCATAAAGTGCACTTTTCATTGCCATGAAATGCAATGGCTGACAGTACAGCCAATCTTGCCATAGTCCTACCAGCTTTTTCTTGGTTCCTCTACCTGGATGCCATGTTAAGTTACTTTTAGAAAGCTCTTTGAAAAGAGGGATAGCACACCACAAATCTGAAAGTGTCTGATTTCTTCACATTGACCTGAATGGGAGAAGTATGAACTATTCAAAAGTCTATAGTTGGGATATTGGTAAAATGGACTCACGTTGCAATTGAAAATCTAGATACTTTTTGCAGTGTTCCCTAGCCTGAATTACTGATTCATCTAAACATCAGAGCCAAATGTATTGATTGGACTTGCCAGTCTTTATAAAATAGACTGCCAACACTGAAATTGTTCTCACAGTAAAAAAAAATATATGTATATATATATATACATATATATATGTTAAATGTTAAATTGAGCCTATTGCTAGATATTTTTAATAGCCTTTGCTTTGTACGTTTGTTCAGTGGATGTGCTTTGAGTCTTTGGTGTGCCAGGACTAAGCTACTGTGCTTGGAATATAAGAAAGGGCAAGACAGGGGCCCCTGGGTGGCTCAGTCGTTAAGTGTCTGCCTTCGGCTCAGGTCAGGATCCCAGCGTCCTGGGATCAAGCCCCGCATCGGGCTCTCTGCTCAGTGGGAAGCCTGCTTCTCCCTCTGCCACTCCCCCTCCTTGTGTTTCTCTCACTGTGCCTCTCTCTGTCCAATAAATAAATAAATAAAATCTTTAAGGAAAGGGCAAGACAGAGCCTCTGTTTTCATGAAATGTTCAACCTAGTGAGGGGAAAGACAGGAGGTTAAAACATGTTATCATAGAGGAAGTCATGGTGCCACAGGGTTCACAGAAAGTTAAAAAAGTCATTTGAAAGGATAAGTTGGAACAAAGTGAAAGAAAGCACAGGTCTCTGGTAGAGCTGGGATATATTTCAGGAGAACTGGATACTAGGATTTGGAGGGGATCCTGTGAAGGGGAGATGAGCTATGTGGAACAAAAATATCATGACAAAAATATGACAGAATATGACTTACTTTCACTTTATTTCTTCATGCAGATAAGGTACATATGTCTAATTCTGTATTTGGAGAAATTAGCGGATTTAATTTAAATTTTAAACAATATGTCTTGAATTTGAAATTAGCAAAGAATTTATCCAAATTCTCCAGGGATGATAAAAATCAGTATGAGCATTTTTACTTATATTTGGCACTCACAGGCAAATACATCAATATAATTTAGTTTTTATTCAAAGATCCAAGGTGTCAAGAGAGAAAATTACAAAATGAATTACAAATCAACTGGTTTTCTTTTCTAATGTCTTTGTTTAGAGAAAAACCTCCTTGTTATTTTCAAAGAACACACAACACAAAATCCAAAACTAATTAGGTGCAGTTCATTGCCATTTCCAAGCCAATAGTAAAGTTACCAATAACATTAATTAGCATAAAGAATTTGTTTGATTCCTATTGTTAGCTCCAAGTACTAAATCGGTTCCTATTTATACCTTCGGATTTGTTAGGGGATGGGTTGAGTGAAATCTTATGAAACAAAAGACTTACCAGCTGCATATTTTAAATATGCAGAGGCTTGACTAAGGCTTGACAATTGTATATACAGGGACAACGTATAGAAAGATTGCTAACCTATTATGTAGTCATGATGTTCTGCTTTACTACCACATTTTCCACCACAATGCAATTACATTTAGACCACTATTTAATCACATTTATCTATCTACTGTTAAACTGGGCATGACACTGTCAGTGCTGCAGAATCTTATAGCTGGATCTCAGCTTGCTCGTGGAGTTTGGGAATTGCAGAAAAGGTTGAAAGCAATCATTTCTGTGAATTAATGAGGTACTCAGATCATCAGCACTCTCATCTCCACTGAACAGGTGCAAAAATGGCAAAGGGATAATTGTTTTAAATTTTGTTGTGCATTGTGTTAAAATCATAGTCTACAAGCACCAACCTGAAAGGCTAAAGAAATATGTTAAGAAGTCTAATACATGGCAGAATTAAAAATTTAACTCTTTGATGTGCACACATAAACCATTGAGATTGTTTCCACTAGGTTTTAAAGCAAAATAAAATGGATTTGATTATTATGAAAATAAACATATGTATTCAACATTTATTTATAGTTGACCAAAAATGTATTGAGTGGCCACTCAATGGAAAACACTGTCCTAGGCCCTGGGAATGCAAAAATAAATAACTGTTGAGGCAATTAAAATTTGGTCTGTACAGACTATACCCTACTTATTTTCCTCATAATTTTTTATAAGCTTTATGTGTATGTATTTGTTTAGTATTTCATAGTCTTCTCCCTTGCAGGCTCTATTTGTTTTTGTTTTGTTTTGGTTTTGGTTTTGGTTTTGGTTTTGGTAGGGTGGGGGAGGCAGTGCTTAAAACAACAGAAATGTATTGTTTCACAGTTCTAGAGACTTGAAGTCCAAAATTAAGGTGTTGACTGTGCTAAACTCCTTCTGAAGTTTCTAGAGGAGGATTCTTCATTGTCTCTTCCCACCTCTGGTGGTTGAATCATTCCAGTCTCTTCCTCCATCTTTTTCTCTTATATCTGTGGCTCTATGTACAAATGTCTCTCTTCTTATGGGAACACCAGTCATACTAAATTTGGGAACACTGTAATCTAGTATGACTTCATCTTTATGCCCTCAGAGACCCTATTGCCAAATAAGCTCACATTCTGAGGTTCTGGTTGGGCCTGAATTTTTGGAGGACACTATTTTACCTAGTATACTTGCCATAGAAGAAATGACAACAGCATGTATTAGAAGTCATCCTATTGCAATAAACTTTGGGGACTCAGAGAGGTGACTCTTTTTTTTTTTTTAATATTTTATTTATTTGACAGAGAGAGACACAGCGAGAGAGGGAACACAAGCAGGGGGAGTGGGAGAGGGAGAAGCAGGCTTCCCATGGTGCAGGGAGCCTGATGTGGGGCTCGATCCCAGGACCCTGGGATCATGACCTGAGCCGAAGGCAGATGCTTAACAACTGAGCCACCCAGGCACCCAATGGGCAATGCACACAATGGGCAATTCTCTTTCAGCATGAACTGAAAGAGAGGGTCAGGTATTGTTCTTTATGGGAAGGGTAACCAGATCCTCACTACAAATCCAGTTTGAAGAAAGGCTCTATATTAATGCATGCTCTATTTTGTTCACTGAGCATACTTAACAGTGAGTAGATTCTCAAATATATTTGATAAAGAAGGAAGGGAGGGAGGGAGGGAAGGAAGGAAAGAAGGATGGACCTGTTCAGTGGGACTTTAAACTTTATTTATTTATTTTTTTAAGATTTTATTTATTTATTTGACAGAGGGAGAGAGAGAGAGTGAGAGCAGGAACACAAGCAGGGTGAGTGGGAAAGGGAGAAGTAGGCATCCTGCTGAGCAGGAAGCCCAATTCGGGGCTTGATCCCAGGACCCTAGGATCATGACCTGAGCCAAAGGCAGATGCTTAAGGACTGAGCCACCCAGGCGCCCTGTTCAGTGGGATTTTGTTAGAATTTTCAAAGAGATATTTCCTGAAATCCAAGAGAATATATAGAAACAACATCTAGCCTACTCTGGCAAAGGTTGAGAATGTTTTCCTGGGGAGATAAAGGGTTGAGATTTTACATGTATGAAAATATATTTATTTAACCATTACACTGCACAAGTTTGCTAAGGATAAAATTCCAGGTTGGAGATAAATTTTCCTTATATTTAAAAAGATTTTGTTCCAGGGGTGCCTGGGTGGCTGTCGGTTAAGCGTCTGCCTTCGGCTCAGGTCATGACCCCAGGGTCCTGGGATCAAGTCCCACATCGGGCTCCCTGCTCAGCAGGGAATCTGCTTCTCCCTCTCCCCCTGCTGCTGCTCTCTCTGTGTCAAATAAATAAAGATTTTGTTCCATTTTTTTTCTACCTTCCCATCTTGTTGTTAATAAGTACAAGATCATTCTGAAATTTAATTACTGGGTATGTATCAATTTTTTTTTTTTTGAAAATATTTAGATCTTTGCTGCCAGGAACTTCCTAGATAAAAAGTGTTAGGATAAAGGAGTCCAAGATGGTGGACGAGTAGGACACCTTTGTTTCATCTGGTCCCAGGATTCAGCTAGATAGCTATCAAATCATTCTGAATACCTGTGAACTCAACCAGAGATCTAAGAAAAGAAGAGCAGCAACTCTACAAATAGAAAAGCAACCACTGTCTGCAAGGTAGGAGGTGCAGAGAAGTGAACCCAAGGCAATATATGGGAAGATAAACTGTGAGGGGAGGGAACTTCCATAAGCCAACTATGGAAAGTGATATAGCCCAGGAGCACAAAATCAGAACTTTTAGAAGTCTGTTCCAATGAGGGACATCCCTGCCTGAAAGGTGCTCAGGTGGCAAAGCAGGGCAGAATCCTAGGTGGGACAGTGTGGTCTCAGGATCCTCCGGGTCATGGGATGATGAGGGATACCTGAGTACAGCAGAGTTCGCAGGCATTGGAACGGGAAAGACAACTGCAATCAGTCAGCCCAGGAGTGGGCTCTCAGCTGGTGCTGCCATAAATTGTGAACTGTGGCACAGTCAGGCAACTGCTCTCTGTCTGAACATGGGCCCAGTAAGCAGCAGAACTGGTGAGACCCAGGAGGAGTGGCCTGGGTGTGAGTCGCAGGAGTCTGCAGGATTTGGAGACTCAAAATGGGGTCGCATGCCTGGGATAGAAATGCCCAGTCACAGGGTGGGTGAGCACAGAGTATGGACAGAGACAAGGGAGATAGGAGTGCTTTTCCCTGAGGGCACACTGAGGAATGGGCCCTGAGCTTTTGGCTCCAGGGCTGGAGATTGGGAGGCCTCCATTTTCATTCTCATCCTCTAAAGTGGCATGGAAAGCCTTCAGGGAACAAAAGCCACATAGAGCAGTCCAGAGCCACTTACTTGGCCTGGCACCCTGGCAAGAGTGGTGCAAAGATACCTGAGAATCATCACAACAGGCCCTTCCTCCAGAAGATCAGCAAGAACATCTGGCCAAGACCAAGTTTACCAATCACACAGAACTGCAAGACTCCAGCACTAGGGGAAAATAGTATATAGAATTCATGGGTTTTTTTCCCCATGATTCTCTAGTCTTTCAATTTTAATTTTTTTCTCTTTTCTTTTTCAACCAATTTCTTATATTATCTACTCTTTTTCTTTTTTTAAGATTTTATTTATTTATTTGACAGAGAGAGAGAGACAGCAAGAGAGGAAATACAAGGAGGGGAAGTGGGAGAGGGAGAAGCAGGCTTCCTGCTGAGCAGGACCCCAGGATCATGACCTGAACTGAAGGCAGACACTTAATGACTGAGCCACCTAAGCACTGCTTATCTACTTTTTTTTTTTTAAGAATTTTTTAAATCTTTATTTTTCCATTTACTTTTTTTTTTTTAAGATTTTATTTATTTATTTGAGAGAGAGAGAATGAGAGAGAGCACATGAGAGAGGGGAGGGTCAGAGGGAGAAGCAGACTCCCTGCCGAGCAGGAAGCCCGATGCAGGACTCGATCCAGGGACTCCAGGATCATGACCTGAGCCGAAGGCAGTCGCTTAACCAACTGAGCCACCCAGGCGCCCCTCCATTTACTTTTTATCCTTTCATTGTATTATATTTTTGTATATGTGTCTTTCTTTCTTTACAATTTTGAGATGTAGTTTCTTCTAACAAACCAACCAAAATATACTCAGGAAATAGTGTATTGCTCTGTTCTGTTCACCTGTTTATATTCCTTTTTTTGTGTGTCTTTTAATTTTCATTTTCACAGTTACAGTCTATCCTTTCATTGTATTTAATTTTATTTTTGTACATATATAAGTTTTTCTTTCTTTACAATTTTGGGATCTAGTTTTCTAACAAACGGACCAAAATACACACAGGATCCAGTGTATTGTTCTGTTCTGTCCACCTGTATATTCTCTTTTTTTAGTAAATTTTTATTTATTTATTTATTTTTTGGGTTTGGGTCTCTTCTGATTTGTTTGTTGTATATTACTCTGGGGAGGTTGTTGCCATTTTAGTATTTTGTTTTCTCATTCATCTCTGGACATAATGACAAGACAAAAAAACTCAACTCAAAAAAGAGAACAAGAAGCAGTACTGACTGCCAGGGACCTAATCAGTATGGACATAAGTAAGATGTCAGAACTAGAGTTCTGAATAATGATTAAAAAGATACTAGCTGGGCTTGAAAAAAGCATAGACGACACTAGAGAATCCCTTTCTGGAGAAATAATAGAACTAAAATTGAATCAAGTCAAAACCAAATAGGCTATTAATAAGATGCAATCAAAAATGGAGGCTCTAACTGCTAGGATAAATGAGGCAGAGGAAAGAATTAGTGACATAGAAGACAAAATTATGGAGAATGAAGAAGCTGAGAAAAAGAGAGATAACTACTGGATCACGAGGGGAAAATCCGGGAGATAAGTGATATCTTAAAATGAAACAATATTAGAATAATTGGGATCTCAGAAGAAGAGGAAAGGGGTGGGGGCAGAAGGTATACTGGAGCAAATTATACCAGAGAACTTCCCCAATCTGGGGAAGGAACAGGCATTCAAGTCCAGGAGGCACAGAGAACACCCCTCAAAATCAATAAAAATAGGTCAACACCCTGCCATATAATAGTGAAACTTGCAAATCTCAGAGATAAAGAGAAAATCCTGAAGGCAGCTTGGGACAAGGGTAGAAACATTAGACTGGCAGTGGACCTATCCACAGAGACCTGGCAGGACAGAAAGGACTGGCATCATATATTCAGGCTGCTAAAAGAGAAAAATATGCAGCCAAGAATACTTTATCCAGCTAGGAGGTCATTCAAAATAGGAGAGAGAAAAAGCTTCCAGGACAAAGAGAAACTAAAAGAATTTGTGGTCACTAAACCAGCCCTGCAAGAAATATTAAAAGGAATCCTTTAAGTGAAGACAGAGCCCAAAAGTAACATGGAACAGAATAGAGAACCCAGAAATGGACCCTCAACTCTATGGTCAACTAGTCTTCAACAAAGCAGGAAAGAATATCCAATGGAAAAATGACAGTCTCTTCAACAAATGGTGTTGGGAAAATTGGACAGCCACATGCAGAAGAATGAAACTGGACCCTTTCCTTACACCATACACAAAAATAGACTCAAAATAGATGAAAAACCTCAATGTGAGACAGGATTCCAACAAAATCCTAGAGGAGAACACAACCTCTATGACCTTGGCCATAGCAACTTCTTGCTAGACACATCTCCAAAGGCAAAGGAAACAAAGGTGAAAAAGAACTATTGGGACTTCATCAAGATAAAAAGCTTTTGCACAGCAAAAGAAACAGTCAACAAAACCAAAAGACAACCAACAGAATGGGAGAAGATATTTGCAAATGACATATCAGATAAAAGGCTAGTATCCAAAATCTATAAAGAACTTATCAAACTCAACACCCAAAGAATGAATGATCCAATCAAGAAATGGACAGAAGACATGAACATACATATCTCCAAAGAAGACATACAAATGGCCAACAGACACATGAAAAAATGCTCCATATCACTCAGCATCAGGAAAATACAACTAAAATCACAATGAGATACCACCTCACACCAGTCAGAATGGCTAAAATTAACAAGTCAGGATGCAAGCTGGTGCAGCCACTCTGAAAAACGGTATGGGGGTTCTTCAAAAAGTTGAAAATAGAGCTACCCTATGACCCAGCAATTGTACTACTAGGGACTTACTCCAAAGATACACATGTAGTGATCTGAAGGGGCACGTGCACCCTAATGTTTATAGCAGCAATGTCCACAATAGCCAAACTATGGAAAGAGCCCAGATGTCCATCGACAGATGAATGGATAAAAAAGATGTAGTATATGTATATATATGTATATGTATATAATGGAATATTGCACACCATCAAAAAAATGAAATCTTGCCATTTGCAATGACGTGGATGGAACTAGAGGGTATTATGCTAAGCAGAATAAGCCAGTCAGAGAAAGACAATTATCATACAATCTCATTCATAGGTGGAATTTAAGAAACAAAAGAGGATCATAGGGATGGGAGGGGAAAAATAAACTAAGACAAAATTGAGAGGGAGACAAACCATAAGAGACTCTTAATCATAGGAAACAAACTGAGGGTTGCTGGAGGGAGGATGTGGGGGGATGGGATAACTGGTGATGGGCATTTAGGACAGCACATGATGTAATGAGCACTGGGTATTTTATAAGATTGATGAATCACAGACCTCTACCTCTGAAACTAATAATTCATTATATGTTAAGTAATTGAACTTAAGTTTTAAAAAAAGGTTTAGGATGGTCTGTTTTCTTATATTGTTTCAGGTACTTGCTGTACATTTTCAATCTGTAAATTCATACTTTTCAATTGTAGAAAATATTCTTAGTAACACTCAGTCCCCCCACACTGGAAAAAACAAAGGAAACAAAAACGTGTATGGTTTTCCAATTATTATTATACTAAAATCCTGGCATATTTTATAAAACATTTTTACTGATTATATTTCATATTAAAAAATTGGGGCTTTATTTGCTTGTGTGGAGCCTGATGAGGGGCTCGATCTCACAACCCTGAGATCATGACCTGAGCTGAAATCAAGAGTCAGACACTCAACCAACTGAGCCACCCAGGCACCCCAAGAATGGATCCAGTTTTTAATGAGGCTTTAAGCTTACAATATTTGAGAGCCTCTCTTTAAGAAAAAGAAATTAGAACTATGGATTTAAAAATAGGTACAAAAGGGGATATTTACTTAGAATAAAAAAAAAGAAGAGTCCTTGCAAGGAGCTCATCCAAGTGAGAGGAATTGAAGCTTCATTATCATTAAAATAAATCAGCATTTGATGAACATGCTATCTAGAGATATGGAAATAAATAGCAAAATAAGCATTTAAAAAGTCTCAGTGTTTTCTTCCTTTAATAGTGAATGAGAATGTTTGCTTAATATAATAAATTTCGAGTATATACCCCTTAAAATGATGTGCACATTTAGTTTTTATGAAATCCTCTGAAGAAATGATCAGAAAATACATTCACGTACACAATAATAATGATATAAGGTAATTAAACAAAAGTAGTTAAGTCTAGGGAGATGCACTGAGTATGGACTAAGGAGGGCAGTCAGCCTAAATGTTTTAGAAGAGAACCCTGGTGTTACAGTCTTTTTTGTTTTGACTCTAACCTTAATCTTTATTGACTGATGATGCTTTTAAATCCTTATCCAGGAGTGGCATAGCTGAAGTTAGAGTCCTACCCAGGCATGTGAAAGTACAGTGTGTCCATATAAAAATCATTATAATGCATTTCTCTTGCTCTTCTTGTAAAAGAAGCCAAGGGTTCCTTCCCCATGAAAGAGTTCAAAATGCACACACTTAAAAGTTCATTTGAAAGACAGTATACTATATGTTGAAAAAAATCTCTAAATTATTCCATTAGTGAATTGATTCCATTTGTTCTGTAAGTATAAACCTCAAAACAGTTATTTATCTCTTGCCAGCCTGATTAAAAGTTAAAGAATTACTTAAATGTACCTTCACTATTATACATATGTAATCTTGAGAGGTTCAAACTTTAAAACTTGATCAATTTAAAGACATAAGTATAGTCTCTAATGCTAGTAATAACTTTTGAGAAATTTAGTAATAATTTTTATAACTTAGCAATAATTTTAGAGGCATAAATGCATATTCAAATTTGCAACATAAAAAAAACTACAACATTTTCACTGAAGTATAAATGTTATCTATTTCTAGCTGCATTTGATAAAATCACTCAGGGGGTGCCTAGGTGGCTCAGTTGGTTAAGCATCTGACTCTTGATTTTGGCTCCGGTCATGATCTCAGGGTTGTGAGACTGAGCCCCATGTCGGGCTCCACACTGGGCATAGGGCCTGTTTAAGATTCTCTCTTTCCGGGGCGCCTGGGTGGCTCAGTTGGTTAAGTGACTGCCTTCGGCTCAGGTCATGATCCTGGAGTCCCGGGATCGAGTCCCACATCGGGCTCCCTGCTCGGCGGGGAGCCTGCTTCTCCCTCTGACCCTCCCCCCTCTCTCATTCTGTCTCAAATAAATAAAATCTTTAAAAAAAAAAAATTCTCTCTTTCCCTCTCCCTCTGCCCCTCCCCCTCCTTTCTCTCTCCCTCTTTAAAAACAAAAACAAAAGCAAAAAAACATTCAGTCCACTCCACACTGGAAAAAACAAAGGAAACAAAAACGTGTATGGTTTTCCAATTATTATTATACTAATATCCTGGCATATTTTATAAAACATTTTTACTGATTATTTTTCATATTAAAAAATTGGGGCTTTATTTGCCCTGTGTGGAGCCCGATGAGAGACTTGATCTCACCACCCTGAGATCATGACCTGAGCTGAAATCAAGAGTCAGACACTTAACCAACTGAGCCACCCAGGCACCCCAAGAATGGATCCAGTTTTTAATGAGGCTTTAAGCTTACAATATTTTTGAGAAGGAACACAAGCCAGGAGGGACAAGCAGGTTCCACATCCATTATGGAGCCCAATGTGGGGCTGTGGGGCTCAATCTCGCAACCCTGAGATCACAACCTGAGCAGAAATCAAGAGTCAGATGCTTAACTGACTGAGGCGCCCCTAAATTTAACTTCAATTCAAGCAAGAAACCATAACCAGATTCACAGTTATGGAATTTAGCTCAAAAGTCCATGCTCATAACCATGATCTTTTGTGTTATTTTCCAAATATCTTTTGTTACAATTACATTTGGAAGGCAGCTACAGGATTAATTGCTAGATGCCTACATTTCCCCCAGGTTTTCCTGAATTGTTTGACTATAAAGGACAGGGTGTGATTTTATTTTTAAAAAGTAGACACTTTTTTAGAGCATTTTTAGTTGACAGCAATATCGAGCAGAAGATACATAGATTTCCCATCTAGCTTCTTTGCCTACATACACACAGCCTTTCCCACTATCAAAATCGCACACCAGAATGGTATGTTTGCTATAATCAATGAACCTACATTGTCACATCATTATCACCCACAGTCCACAGTTTATATTAGGGTTCACCCTTGGTGTTGTAAATTTTATGGGTTTTTACAAATGTATAATGACATGTGTCCACCATTATTCTACCACTATTACTTTTCCTAGGGCACTTTGTGAGTGGACTAATCTCCACTAAGATCCCCCAAATAAAGATCCCCTGCCAGCCCAGACTTCTAACTATGGCTTACCCCATTTTTCCTCGTCTGTACTCTACTCACCTGGCAAGACTCCACTACTTTCTTTGTTGCTCTTATGTTGAATTAGACTGACATGACTTATGATCTTTGAACATTGTGATTTATGTCCTTTTCTCTGCATCACATCTATACAATGCAGTTTGGTCAGCTTCTGTTTGCACCCATCTGACTCCATCAGTCCTTTGGTTTAGGGTACTAACTACCTTTTACTTTCCATGTATCAAAGTGACTATGAGGACTACTTCTTGCCTGAATCTTGATATATTCTTGAATACGCAAGCAGTAAATTCAAGAGAACAGAAGAAGAAAATTCTCATTTATTTTGAAATTAAACTTACCTGGCATCTTTAGTATTTTAGTTTCTGTGCCCAGGACCATCTTGTTGTTTGCCCCATATGGCTTTTTTATCTGGCTGTTTATTATGATTCTTCATAACAAACCAGTAACAGTGAATAAAGTAATTCTCAGAGTCATCTGAGAACAACTCTCTCATCAGAAAAGCGACCACTTTCTGGAAGGTAGGACGTGCGGAGAAGTGAA